>NC_134051.1:9284309-9584309 GCF_965140245.1 Athene noctua | reverse complement strand
AGAAGGGGAGAAGCATGTAAATGACTCTTACAGTTAATTATTGATGTTATGGTATAACTTCCAAATGTAAAGAAAAATCTTACTTGTATTAAAGCTTAATTTCCTCATGCTTCAGTGGCTGATTTTCCTTAAGCCAAGTCTGGGACTTTGGTAGAGATCTAACCAGTGCTGATATAAAATGAGTTTTCCTACAGTAGCAGTTCTGAAATTAATACTGCCCTACTACAAGAAATGAAAAGGAATAGAGAAATTCAGCCCTCATTTCCTGGCTCTTGAATAAAATGTGAACAAATTGAACTGGATTACTTTTTTTAAATCTTTTTTTTTTTTTTCCCTTGAGAATTAAGCTTCTTGTTTGTAAACTGACTTGTTTTACCTGCAAATAAGTGATACCCAAAGTTTGATGAAAACCACAAGCATCACAGAACCCATACGTAAATAACATCTTTTCAGCAATTCAGGAATCTATAAATTGAAAAAAAAAAAAAAAAAGGAAGAACATGTAGATGCCTTTGACTCTCAGACAAGTTCTTCATAGCATGATGTAGACCATTGCTGCTTTTTGAGAGTTTCACTGCTGGAGGTGTCTTTCCTCGTTTGGTTGTTTGTTTTTTTCTCTGTCAGGATGCAACTGTAGTACATAAGTATGTGACTTTGGTGTGGTTTTTTTCCAGTGTACTCTTAGAGAAGAAACTCTATCAAAATGCCGCTTCCCAAACCAATAAATTCTTAATGGAAATCAGTGTGGGAATACTAATGTCTTGCTGAGCTTTTTGACTTTTTTTGACTTCAGAATTCTCCTTTTTATTTTAATTACTGAAATCTGCAACCTAGCAGGATGGAAGGAGAATAGTTTAAAGTTTTTGAGACAAGACTGTAAAACTCACAATTTCGACTGTCCTGTATTTTATTCTAGGAAACCTTTTAAACAGTCTGATGGGAACTGGAGAAGATGATGACACAGAAGATGGTCAGGAAGATAGCAGTCCTATTGAGCTCGACTGAATGTTGTCATTGGGTGCCGTGTAAATCTGATGATTCGATGACTCCAAAGACAGTTTTGGAATTTGAATCCTGCAGTTGTTTCTTGGCGCCTAAAAGGGCTCCTCCGGTCTTTTAGAAATGGTTGCTGAAATGTTTATAATGTTCGGTCTATATTATTTATGTAAAAAAAGAAAGAAACCAACAAAAAGTAGCCAAATGAACCAATCGGAGCAATTGTTAGCAGGTTTCCGATACAGCAGCTGGTGACTTTGATTAAAATATAGTCTTCTACGGTTTCTGATGCAGTATTCCCTTTTGCACAGTAATTCAATAAAGCATAAATATGGGTCTTGTACTTCACGGCCTACCCAATACTGTCTTTGTTGCAAGAATGCTTCCTTGACCTCTGCCACCTCCAAGGAAGATCTTGAAAGGCAGGGTGATCAGTTGAATAATTTATTTGTGAGGCTGGTGCCAAAAGTACTGCGAGACGAGCCAAGCAGCATAATTTGAGATGCACATCCAAGAGACATTGATACCAAGAACTCGCTTCCACTGCCGTGAGTAACATGCACGCCATTCGTACTGCCTTTCACTCGACTTAAGGTCTGGTTCTGGCTGAGCCCAGGTGTGTGTTTAGCCGATACTTCCTGAAAAGCACAAGATTGAATTGCTCTTGAGTAAAAGCCTGTCAGTGGAGCATAGGTAATTAGCTTCCATGTGGATCTCTCTTGCCTAGGTATAAAAATTTGGCATCTAAAATACCTCCTCTGACTTGTGGCTCTACTCCTTTGGAACAGATTCTATTTCGGTGTAAGTTCACAACCATACGTAAAGGCAACGGTGTTAAGTGAATGAAATGATATGATTTGCCGTGAGCAATGTATGTGTTTGAACTGCAGCTGTATGTAAAGAAAAGGGATACTGCAGAACTTTTGGTTCTTTATGATATATTTATTTTTCTTGGGTGATTGATTCATTTAACACTTTCTGTAAAAGAATAAATCAATGAATAATGGAGTAACTTCAACCCCAGTGGTAGGCATAGCCATTCTACATCTCCTCTTTAATGCAGCACAGTGGATGTCAGTGGTACAGTGAACAGATGAAATGGTGGGGAAACGCTTTATTTTTTCACGATGAAAATAAAAAGGCTTAGATTAATAAACAGCAATCATGCATGGGGGAGGGAGGGATTAATACAAATTTATTGACTGTATGAAAAAGGCATTGAAAAGAAGACTTTGTGTTAATTGTGAAGTCTCAAATAAACACTTTATACCAGGATGTGTGATGGTGCTGCTTTTTAAGTTTTAGGAGCACAGATCTTGCTTTCTTTGCTATTTTTCTTCCCCTCTTCTTTTGCCTGTGGATCATCTGGACCTCAGTGCTGCAGCTTGACCTCTGCCAGTGAGGGCCTAGCTTCCGTCAGGTGTTGTAACGCCGGGAGCAGGTGTGGATTGCTTTCATTTGCAGCATGTTCAGCAGCGAACCCCCTACCCGGATGATGCTGCAGACGCAGTAAACGCTCTGGGACGGCGGCAGAGGCCAGAGCCGTGTCACACTGCCTTTGGCTGCTGCCTGACGTGCCCGTCCTGGGGCAGCTGGAGGTGCCCAGCAGCATGTCCTGTGCTCACAGTTCATGTGCTCACCTTGTCTGGGCAGGACCGTCCGTGTGCCCAGCCTGAACCCCAGCTGGCCCAGGGGTGGTGGCCTATGTACAAAATACAGAGACATTGCAATAGCCCAGACAGGTGCAGAACATGTGCACAAACAGTCATTTGTGTATATCATAATTTATAATTAATTGTATAGCATATAATTTATAGTATGATTTCTATTTGTCTTATACACCCACACAATCTTTATAAGTAGCACTGAACACAATGACCCCAGCCCCTCTCCCTGCTGCTCACACACCTGTGTTTTTAAGTGTGACCGTGTGTGTAAAATACACTTCTAACATAAATTAATAGTTACTCATACACATATGCATGAGGATATGTTTTTATATGCAATACAGTGCTCTTGAATTTATAATATATACTTTATACCTATATGAAAAGGATGCACGTGTATATAATACATATTTTATTAATTTGCAATTATAAAAAGACTATATACAGACATGTATGAAATACATTTTAGCTTATATATTTGCAAATTAAATGTGTATGTCTAATGATAGCTACATATACATACATGCATGTGTTCATACAAACTATATGCAGCTCATACACCACCCCCCCAAATAAAAGTGTAGTATATATTATGCTGGATCTACTATGCACAGCTCATAGTTGTGTTTGTGAATAGTCAACAGCTCATGAATTTATGTCTATATTATGAGGAGCTAATTTTTGTGTATGCTTACATGAGTATTATATATAAAATATATACGATATACACAAGTATAATGTATAGTGCGTTATACACTGTCCTGGTCTCAGCTGGGCTAGAGCTGCTTTTTTTGCTTCTTGGTAGCTAGAACAGTGCTGTGCTTTGGAGAAGAACATTGACAATGCACTGATGGTTTTAGTTGTTGCTAAGAAATCAAAAACTTTTCTATTTCCCATGTCCTGCCAGTGCGCAGATGCACACGAAGCAGCGGCAGAGCACCGGGCCCAAAGTGGCCCAGGGAACATTCCCCATCATACCGCGTCACGCTCCGTGTGTAGGTGAGGGTTGGTCAGGACACTCGCTCCCGCTTCCAGGATTGAGTCTCAGGATTCTCTCTTCTCTGGGCTCACTGGCTGGGAACAGGCTGGGCATCGGTCAACGCGTGGTGAGCAACCACATTGTGCATTACACCTTTGTACTTTCTATTATTACTATTATCATTATTGTATTTTTCTTTTATTTCAAATTACTGTTTTTATCTCAACCTACATGTCTCCTTACCTTTACTCCTGTAATTTTCCCCCCATCCCTGCAGCAGGGGAGGGTGAGTGAGCGGCTGTGTGGTGTTTGGCTGCTGGCCAGGTTTAAACCAGGATCTATACATAAATGTGTGTGTAGTTTACCTGGCAGCTGCACCCCCCACCCCCCTGCCACTGCCCTGAGCAGCCGGGGAGGGAGGGAGGGACCAAGATGGTTTTTGTGGTTGTTCTGCACCCCCAGGGCACCATTGCCTACTTTGCATTTATGTTTTTTTAACCCCACCTCACCCCCCCCTGCCCCAGCACCACACGGCCACAGCTCTGACATAATAATTTATTGGTTTGAATGACATTTAGTACCACAGTTGTCTTACCAGTGACAGAACGAATGCATACAGCCAATGAGATGCTCTCATTTACACACACCAACGTAAGAAACGCGTCGGACAGGTCAGTGTCTGGGGCTGGTTCTTCAGCGGATGCCAGAAATTTCATTTTGGGGTAAAAATCCAGCACATGGTGTGCAGGTCCCAGCCCACCTGCCCCGACCGCAGGAATTACAGTGCTCAACACAGCGCTGAAACGTCACTTCAAGCAGCTTTTTTTTTTTTTTTTGCAGGAAAAAAAAAAAAATCAACAAAAAAAATTGAGATAATTATTGAAAGAAAAAAAAAAAAAAGTGCAACCACCAGTCTGGAGAAGCAACGTGTCATCGGCTGGAGGGACGCACCTGCCAGGGCTGGGCTGGTAGTAGTGCCTGTCAGCAAAACTGCACCTAAAGCTCAACCCCCCCCAAACCACACCGGGCTCCCAAAATGGTGTGAACCCTCTCAAACCATAAAACAGGAACAACCCAGGGGGCAGATCATGGGCCCCAACCCCAAAAGCTTTGCTTGCCCAGCCTCATCTTGTGGCTCGGTGTCCCCCCCGCACTGGACACCCCTCCTTCATGCCCTTCGTTAAGCAGTAACGAGGCTGATCTCCTCTATTTCCAAATCCCATTTGACCCTAGCCTGGGTACAGCACCACCACCTCTCCCCAGGGGAGGTGATTTATGATCATTTACCCCGATGCTGTCGGGAGGCTCAGCCATCTCGCACATCACCATTTCGGGTGGTTCCAGGTTGGCGCTTCACATCCCACGAGGACGTCACCACTCAGGCACGCGCAGCCCCCCACAGGAAGGGCTGGCAAAGACCTGGGGCTGTGGGGATGCTCAGCGCCAGCTCCCGGTGACCAGCTCGTGGGGAAAAGCCCCATCTCCCCCCGAGATGTGCCAGCAACAGTCTTTACCATCCCGCCGAAGGCAGGTGAGACGCCCCTTTCAGCAGGTGTGGGGTGACGGGGTCGCAGGACCACCCGTCCCAGCGGCACATCCTGCGGAGCGGCCACAGAGCTGAATTTCGGGATGGATCAACATCTTCTCCGACATTTCACTGCCGCCCTTCTTGGTTTCCAACATGATCAAGTGAATGATGAGGGGAAAGGGAAGTAGTATTATTATTATTACTGTTATTATTATTATTCATTATTTTTAACATTTCAAATAAAACCATGTTGTGTTGTAAACAGAAGCTCACTCCTCAGGTCTGCCCTGCCAGTCCCAGCTAAGGTTTATGTTTGAAATGGGCTTCCACTGAAAGAAAAAAACAGACAAAATAAAGTTAAAAGCAGGACAAGCACTGGCAGGCAGCAAGAACCCGGCACAATCCCACCCTGCGGATGGCCCTTGTCTTGCTGCTGCTCCTTGGCTCTGATTATCCTTATAACTGGGTGACTGATCATCCTCGTAGCACTACAGACATCATGCCAGAGGTGATGAAAAGGGAAGGATACTGTCCTCCGCCCAGCATGAGCCCCTCTCTGTTTGGACAGCCTTTGCATCCTCCCTGGGCTGGGGAAAGGCTGCCCCGCTCACACCACTGAAATGCTGGGGTTTGAACCCCCAGCCCCAAATTAAGGCTGACATATGGGTGATTCCCACAGCCCTTCCCAAAGGGGGGGTGAGTTTCCCTTTAGGCTTCCCTCCAGGGTGGGGCCTGGCAGACAGAGCCATTGGGTAAATGAGCCCCAGTGTCCTGCAGTAAGTAACCCAAGGTCAGGTGTCCCACTGAGGGATAAAAGCTGGGACCACCTGCAGGCAGGGCAGTGTCTGTGTGTGAGGGGGATGCCCTGTGCAGAGTTCCCTGTTGGGGAAGGACCTCCCGCCTCCCTGGGACTGGGCTCCAGTCAGGTCTGGCCTTTGTAAACGCGGGCTGTGTAGAGATTCAGTCTGTGGCTTCCTTGGTCTTATGTGTTTGGCTTGTTGACTCGGTTGTCTCCCATCCCTTCTATAGGAGACTGCATTTCACCATTTATTCCACCCGTTGTTCGTTCTGCGGTGTCGTTGTTGGGGTCAGTGGGATTGATGTTGATTATGTATAATCTGACTTGTTTGTACCCCCAGCGCTCACCCATGTACTGACCCTTTTGTATCAAATACAATTTGGTTATTGGTTCATCTTTATGCTGGCTGTGTCCTTTATGCTAGGCCTAATAACTGGCAAAACAACCACACAGGAGGCAGCGATGCCGCCGCATCCCTGATCTCCCTCCATCCATCCCATCCTCTAATGCACAGGAAATAAAGGGGCTGAGGCTGACCTCCAGCCCTTGTCAGCAAACACACCTGCGTATTCCTGAGGCAGCATTGGCCGGCTTATAACTTTCTGAAAAGTCGTAATCCACTCCAGCTGGTCATCCTCTGTCTCACAGGCAAAGAGGAATTTCCGATCTGGGGTGACGATGGTGATCCCGTGCTGCCAGTGGTTTCCCTGTGTGGATGGTGGGAGCCCTTCCAGGACCTTGTAGCTGTTTTCCTTGCTCCCAATAAAAACTTCTCCTCTAGCAAAGGCATCCTAGGAGACAGCAGAGCGGTCAGGCAGGCTTGACTGTGAAGGGGAGCTCTGCGTCCCGGGCAGCCAGGACACGGCTCACCCTGCACCGTTCAGAAGCCCCATCAGCCAAGTGCAGCAGCCAAACACCAAAAGCACCAGCCACCCCACAAAGCCCCCCTCCAGCTCCTCCCAGGGGCACCCACAATGCAGGACCAACACCAGGGATCCAAAATTCAGCTGCAGAGAAATCTGCAGCTGGTCCACAGGGTTTCCAAAGCATTTTTGGGTGAATATCTGCACACGGGGCTACGGCATACTGAGCACCAGACAGATACACCTAGCAGCAATGGCTCAGCGCCCTCTTGGCTCTCCCATCAGCCTGAGCTTCACTGTATATTATTATTCTATTATTATTATTACTGTATATTATTATTCTATTGTTATAATTATAATTATTAAATATTATTCCCAGCAGACAGCCCAGGCACCTTCATCTTACCAGAGGATCTTTGAAATACATGAGTCGTCGGTCATCCATGGTGAACCATCGCTTCTTGAATCCCTCTGTTTGCTGAAGAGTCAAAAAATGCCAGATTACACACCAAAGCAGCACAGCTCCTGTCTTGTCAGGCATGACCCAGGAGTATCGAGGCACTCAGAGGAGCCTGATGGGCTGGGGGAGTCGGGAACAGGTGGCTTCTGGGCCACCGTGAGCCATCACAGCCAGGGTCTGTGAGATGGGGTGGTTGGTGTGTGAAGTGGGTTTGCATTTTGTAAATGTTTGCTCCCAGGTGAGGAAAGTGTATTAACACATTCACAGCCTCTCTGGCAAGCATGGGTTCATCCCATGAGTGGACCCTTCTCAGCCCTGTACAGAGCAAGACTCATGTTTAGAGGGACTGCAGAAACATTTTATATCCTACCTTTGGCCCCGTTTTCTCCATGTACCCTTCCTTCAGGTAGTTTCTAGAAAGCTTTGGCACCAGCTGGAGCAACCAAAGAGGAGAGAAGAGAGAGCAGCGTCAGATGGAGGGAGGTGGGGGGTCACCAGGCATGTGGGGCAGGGCTGGGCTGCCTGGGAAGGAAATCCCACGCAGAGCTCGCCCCAGCCCCAAGCTCACCCGACGGCCCTGGCTGAGCACTTCGGTCCCACTCCCCCAAAGAACTCAGAAGAGGCGGGCGCAGAAACATCAAGCATCTCTGAGCACTTTGCCAGCAAAGCCAGCAGCCTCCAGAGGAAGCCCCCGCCCCAAGTCCCACATCACCGGTCAGCTCTGGCAATGCACCTCCTCCACCAGACACAGTTCAGTGGGAGCTCCTCACACAAGCTCAAGTACGATTTGCCTGTAAAACCCCATCACCACACGCTGCCTTTGCACTACCCCTGCCTGCAGATACTGCTGACAACAGCTACCAGCACCGGGGATATTTTTAACGCTGCTTCGCAAAGACAAGGCAGTAGCTGCAAGATCTTTGCAGATGCCTCTAACAGCCTCTTGAAAGATGAGTCTCTCCAAAAACAGGGCTGACAAGCCTGACCACGCAACTCCCCACCCCTGCTCCTGCCTTTCATTTAAACAGGTTATTAATGGCTCCGCTTGCCAAACCACACTCCCGCAACACCTAACTCTGCCCCAGAGCAGCTCTCATTGAGCAGGCACGTGCTTGTGGGGCAAAGACACTCCAAAATACAACAGCCCAAAGATTCACAGCACTGTTCCACCACAGCCAGGAGCACTTTTGCCTCGAACACTTCATCATGGGCAGCAAAGGGCTCTGCAACATTCATAGCCCTGGTGTTTCACTCCTGGCACAGGGCTGAGGACACTTTTCTAAGCAAGGAGCTCATCACCTGTGGCTCAGAGAGGTTCCTCCACCCTGTAGATGGGTCCTCGAAGCATCCCTCAGAGACACTCACTCCCTGGGAGCTGCAGTGGCAGCCTGGGCATCCTCAGGGTGATGTAAGAAATTTATAACTCTCTATTGCATTTAACCTGGCTCCCGTTTACATTTAATGCCTTTTCATTTCTCTGACAGGCTAAAGGAATCATAAATTAGATGCTAATGATGGCAACACCCAGGACGGAGCTACCTCGCGTACACAACCCAGTCTCTACAGAGGCCTTCCCAAGATGAACACTATGAAGGGTATTTCAAGGTCATAAATTAAACCTCACTAGCCATTACACTGCTCTGTTTCTTCCAAAGAATAACTGATGAGAAGGGGATGATAAGTAAAAATATAAATAGTGCATCTCCCACCAAAACTGCCAGGGAGTGAGCATATAATCACCCTCACCAACCGCTGGACAAACGGCAACTCCGTTCAGGTCTGTGGGGTTTTTGGGGGCGATGTGATTCAGATGTGCCCACCAAGATTAACAGAAGTAGAGGACAGGGAAAGGGGCAAAAATTATTAAGGAAAATATATGCTGCACAGCAACTGTACTATAGCTGGCTAATGAGGCTGCTCTTAAGGATTTTTGTATTTTCCCAGTTTAACCAGTCTGAAGTCCCTCGCAGTGGGGATCGGACACCAGCCGTGGGACTGTTCTTCTTTACTCTCCCCATGGATGAGGCCAGTGTCTGTGCATGGCTCTGACAGGAAGGCTTTGGCTCTGGGGCTCCTCGGGGTGCACAGGCAGCAGGGACAGAGCCACCCTGAGCTCAGAGCCAGCCCCAGCCCCTGAGCGGAGCCTCCCCGGTGATTAACGGAGGGCAGGTCATGCAATTAGATTTCAAAATCTACAAAGTCAAGAAGGCAACAGAGTAGTCAACAGCAATAACCAGTGACGTTACACACCAACTGCAGTGCAACTGCAACACAAGGCACTTGCTGTCAGCTTACATTAATACCGCCTCTAGTATTATATTAGCAAAAGGTAATGCAATTAGCAGTTCCAGCTCCCGGAAAACACAAGACAGAGATTCATAAGACAGGCTGCACTGACCTCCGCACAAGAACTCATTCCAGAGGCTTGCGTACAGCACTGACATTCTTTTGCATCCAGCCTTTGTTTCGGCTTTTAACATTATAGCAACGACCTTTGCAAAAGACACTTACGGCTTCTGTACAGGTGACAGCGCTGGAGTTGCTCACACGCACAGCTCCCACTTTGAAGGTGAGCATGTGTGCATGCACACGCGCATATTTTCCAAGGCTGGATGTTGGTAACAGATGCTGCACATGGGCTCGACATCCCACCACAATAATTTCAGCCCAGTAATTGTAAAACGCTCTGAAGGATGGAGCACTCTCCAAGCCTTCCAGCTTGTTAACAAGATGCTAAAATTGAGCAAGAGGGAAAAAAACAAAAATAACTGCAGGAAAACTCACATCAACGTCGCTGGCTCCAGGGAATGCCACTTGTAAGTAATGAAAACGTGCTGCCCGGATGGCGTTGAACCAATCCACTATTTCCTAATAATGAGAAAGAAAAGCATAGTAAGTGACATAGTCTGCACCTCTCCCATCACTTTGTCCCAAGTGACAGAGTGCAGTTTAGCAGCAGTCCTAAAAAAATAAAATACAGATATAAAAGAGCAGCAAACAAAGGATGGGAAGGATGGGATGAAGGTGCTGTCCTGGGCTGCAAGACGTGCACGGGGCTCTGCAACCCCCAGTGAGCACCAAGGGGTTTCTGTAGAGGGAAGAATTTAAGCACATCTCTGAACTGACAAAACCAGCAACAAATCAGCACTTGAGATACTGAGCACAGCATTGAGCTTGGCCCTATAGACACTGCTCTGCTCGTGCCAGCTGGGTGCAAAGGCAGCCTGACACCTCTGTGGCCTGCTCACCCACCCCACCCCTTCAGCAGCCACAAGCTGACTGCGGGCAGGACATGCAATGCCTGAATCCCACCCAAATTTTACCAATGTACTTCAGTGTTTTGCTAAAAGCATGGCTAGATATCTCTTCACCTTTGTACTCCAGTCTATCAGTCATATCTGCAAGTCCTCTAGGGACAAGCACAGTGAGACTGAAGTCCCAGCTCAATTCTCAGCAGCTCTGCCACTTCTTCCTTTCCTTGGCAAAAATCTCTCTCAATTTCTTTTTTTTTTTTCCCCAATAAAGTAGTCATTTTGTAACATCTTTGTTTTTAAACTCATCTATTCCTTTGTCTCTGGTGAGCCTCTCAGAGCTTCTGCTGCACTGGATGTCTTTTTGAAGGTTTCCCTGAGAAATGCAACGTTAATTTTAAGTGGTCCACCCAGGGAGCTCTCAAATACTGCCCTGCGGTCTAAAGGCATGGGCAAAGGAAAGGCATGTTGGGAGGGAGATGTGACAGCTGCCCGCACTGGGATGCTGAGCTGCGGGTAGACAGATGCTGAACTATTAACGCACATGAAACTTCACACATCAGGGACAGGTTCAATGATCCTAAAATAAACACAGTCAACCCTCTCAGGTGAGGTTGCTGTAGTGTAGGAAAGATGGTACGAAAGTACAAGTCAGCCTTCAGTAAGATTTAAACTTTTTTATGCTTTAAAAATTATTGGGGGGACAAAAAAAAAGGCTCTTATGAGTAATTCTGGAGATCTCAGTTTTAAGGAGTTGAACTGGGGGTATCTCAAAAGTGGTCTAACATGGCAAATAGCCACCCTCTAAAAGTTCAGTTTGCTTTGGTTTGCTAATCTACTTCAAGATGAAGGGAAAAAAAACCCACACCATAATAGGACATACACAAACAATGTTTTGGAAAACGCTGACCTACTTGTCAGCTCTTACTTACTTATCACTTGCTTTCCTACCCTAAGCAGCTAAGCAGACCCCAGATAGCAGCACAAAGGGGATCAGGGAGAGGAACTGACTCCTGAAATTAATGATGGCCAAACCAGGCTGGAACAATAAGCTGTCATGTTAAAATGTTGGTATTTCATACAGTCACCAGCTGGATGGCTATATATGTATATGCAGCTCTCCTCCTTGATCATGATGTGGGATGGGGTTTCACCCTGCAGAAAAGCAGAGGCTGAAACCCTCATTGACTTCCAGCTTCTCGGATTATTGATCCTCCGTCGCTGGAGGAAAGGGCACCACCACTCTTCTTTATACAAACCTATACCTGCGTATGCAAAGCCAGAAAGCTCAGTTGCTAAAAATTTTCTGTGCATATAATCGTAAACAATACCACAGATTGAGTGAGGAGCTTATATCTGATGTATTAAACCAACGCTAAACTGCTCAGTTTTCAGAACTGTTTTCAGAAGGGAAGGTGCTGTCTCATTAGCTCGTTAGCAGAGATTCCTGTCACTGATTTATGCCTCTGAGGAAGCAGAGAAAATGAACTACTGCCTGCACCTTTGCAAATGGCTTTGCCAGGCTCTCAACTTGCTCCTGGTCTGCTTGCAGTGCCACCACAGGCTCCCCCTCTGTGTGCCACATTAGTGTCTCGCCAGTCTCCATCCTGCGCCAGAGCCACCCCCATCGCCATGGCAGGCTCAGGCTGACAACCCCAGACAAAAACACAACTTCTTCTCACTGTACCTCCTGCTCATCCCTGGAGCAGAAGCAATCAGCCCTTCTGCTGCTGCTGATCACCCCTCTCACCACCTCTTCCCACCCTGAAAGCTCCTGGTGTGGTTCAGGAATGGAGGAGCACTGGGGAAGAGCGTTCTGCTAATTTCTCCAGAGAACACCCAAAGATCTCGGTTTGCACCCTAAAGGGTGGCCTTTCCTGGAGACTCAGCCCCCCTCTGAGCATCCGAAGGGCGATGGTAGCACCAGGGCTGGCAGCAGCACAGCGCAGCTCCTGCCGTGGCTTCCAGGAGGAGCCCTGCAGAGGGAGCTTCAGCCCCGGCCAGGAGCTCGGAGCGGTGGGAAACCCGCCCCTGCAGCTCTCGGGCCCCACGCCCAGATGGAGATGTGGGGCAGGTGAAGGCTGGCTCCTGCCCTGTGCCCCTGCAGGGACAGCCCCTCCAGCCCAGGTGCCGCCAGGACACGGGGCAGTCTGCATGGAGCCATCACCCCACGCTCCAACGGGCGCCTCAGCTTCACCCCGGCTGGTGGGTAAGTGCTAACAAGGGACCACAACGACATCCTTTAAAATGGCCAGAGCCCAAGACACACCTTGCCCTGCCCCTCCAGGCACCCACTCTCATGAGATACCCACATCACAAAAGCACCCAGATATCTCCATTTCGAGCAGGGCGCTGGGGCTGCTTTCAGTCTCTCGTTTGCCGCCAGGACACACCGAGGAGCTGATGAAGCCACCAGGCTGAGGTCACCCAGAAACTACATCTCCAGCCATGTCGCGTGATGCTGTTTCAGCCCACGAAGCTCTGGGGAGGCAGCACAGTGACCGTCTTTTATCCCTTCGGGTGCCTTATTCCAGCAAACGCTGCTGGGGCAGCAGGGCTCTCCCAGCTCTTTTAGAGGTTAAATAAGCACACATGGGATTATCCCATCTGAGATGAGCCCGCTTTCTTCCGGGGTGTTGCAACAGAAGAGCCAAGCTGAGAGCAGCATGCAGTGCTCTGGATTACAGCCGAGCTCCTCAGCGGAAAAAAACACAAACGAATGCTGCCCTGGTGGGAGGCCAGCCAGAACGGTGACAGGATTAGGCAAGGAGGGATCAAACCCCAGAAATATGAGACAGGAGCCTAAATCAGACTTGAGTGCTTCCGACTGGGGAGAGGCAGCACCTCTGGGGTACAAGGGGACACCCTGGGGCTGCTAGGGGAGTACAGGAGGGACCAGAAAGCAGAGGGATATCACAGGCGAGTCCCAAGCTGCTCCGGTCCCAAAGAGTGGGAGCTTACCCCAGGGGTGTCATCTTCTTGAAGCCCTCGCTCAGCCAAGAGGGCAGGCGCCTTTCAGGGAAGTCAAAAGAAATTTAACCTGGGTGTTATCAGATGGCATCAGACGTGTCCTGACAAAACACTGACACGAAGGCAGGAGCAACTGTGGGAGACCTGCGAGACTGCTCCTTCCACGAGCCCCCAGCAGAAAGCTCAGCATTCTAAACCCAAAACCCAAGTAACAGTAAAACGCTGACTCCATTCCTAGCAGCTGGGCTAAGTGAACCACCAAAGCCCAACAAACCTCAGACGTGGGCACAACAGTGGGATGCAGCCTTCACAGGAAAGAGCTTCTTCCTCTTATTTCAGTTTAAATTGTGGCCAGGGAGGTACCCGAGAGCGACCCAGCAATACTTTGCTGTGCTAAAGCAGCATCTGGTGACAGGAGGTGCCTCTCCGCACCACAGGACTTGCATATCCCACCAGGCAGAGTGGATGGAGGGGAGGGTAAATTTGGGGTAGCCCTGCCAGAGCAGCTCCCTGGGACCCACAAATGCACGGAGCAAGACCCGGTGGTGCTGCAGGGTGTGAGAGGCTGGGCAGGCTGAACTAGAGCACGGGGCTGGAGAGGCACAGCCTGGCTAATAAATCACCGTGTGTGCAGCAAGCAGAAGGCACACAGGCATGACCACACTGTGCTGCTTCCTACTGAGCAGCAAGACCTGCCTAGTTTTAAGTGGTCATCATTGTTCTCTTTTTACAGGCAAACATATACATAGAGGGAGGGAGAGAGAGACTTCCTTTATACATCTATATACAGCAGCACAGACACAAACACACATTGATCTATTATGCATATGTCTATTATACACATATACACATATGCATGCATACATATTACACACACATTTCTGTGCATGCACAAAACCAGGCGATGCCACTAATTAACCCAACCTGACACGCTAATTGCATCCTGCCAGGAGCGCCCGCACTACAGAGGGACCACATCCAGCCTCTGCAGTGCAGCCCTGCCAGCACGACAGGCACCATCCGGCTCCGCAACCGGATGCCTGAGTGGCAGCAGAGGCGAGATCCACTTTGCTCATCCACAAGTGAAGAATATCTTGGGTTTTGGTGGCATTATTGGCCTATACGGTCTGGAGAGAAGCGACTGCCATGAGCACAGACTGCTTATCCCTAGCAGGGCTGCCTGGCTCGCCGTGCCTGGGTGAACAGCTGGGAACGGGCTGTGCAGCGAGACAATCCTGTAAATCCCTGCTGTGCCAGCCCATGAGGGATCACCCCCAGAAAGCCTCTCTGACAGACAGGGCGCTGAACAGGATCTAACATCAAAGGCTGAAGGCAGTGAAGGCCAGAGTGAAGTAGATGTGATGTGAACGTGACAGGTATTTTATAGGGAGCCCCAAATATTTGGGGGAGGAAAGAAAGAGATGAAAATAAAGCTGTGAGATGACATCCACTGCAAACTTGCCCAGGTCTGCTCTCTGCATGGACACCAGTCCGTGGAGACAACACCCATGGGGCAGCATCATGACTGTCACTGTTCTTCACAGTGACCTCAAGGCTGGGACCTCTCTGGCAGCCTCCAGGAGGGCTGGGACCCCCCTCACTGCCCTGGCCTCCACATCCCGCTGTCCCCATGCAAACAACCACCCCAGACCCTGAGACCTCTTCTTCACACCTCCCTTCAGAGGCACAAGGGCATGGAAGCAAGGGGATTTATTTCAATACAAACATGCAGATTTGCATTTTATAAAGCACAAGACAGGCAGAGAAACCACCAGTTCCTCAGTTCTCCTACAATCCAGTTCACTCCCCTTTTGTAAGTCATTAGACTGAGCCCCCTCACCTTTCATTGCTCCATTCACCCCATCTCCTTCTCCAGGCACCAAGACCCTGCCTTAAAAAATGTCTTGCCCCTATGTCTAGTTGCAAGCAGAGGAACAGCAATTTCTTCCATTTGCATCTCGTTATTTAGAAGACACGGTTTGCAACCTTCATGCTTGGAAGGACATGACAAACATGCTTAAAGCTGGCTGTGCACCGTGTACTCCCATCCCTTCCACACCCTTCAATTCCCAGCTCAGTTGGAGCCTGGTGTGCCACAGCTGGTTCTGAGCAGCATCAACTCCCTGGACCAAAACCCAACCCTTCTTGTTATCTCCACACTCTCACCTTGCCATCTTCATGATAGACAAAGATGTTCCTTGTGCTATTGTCCTTCAAGTAAGTGATCTGCAGTCCGTGTGGGTTCCCGATTTTTGCAGGCTGAAAAGTTGCATTTAGATGTTCGATCTTCATAATTGCTTTGGGTTCTTTTGCCTGGAAAACACAGCTGAGTGAGCAAATACCTGAGAATTGGCTTTCAAACCAAAAAGCAGTTCACTTGGTCAGAAAAAAACTCTCCTGATTGAGGCCATTAGCTAAAAAACCTGACTCCCAGCCCACAAAACCGCCTGGTGATGAGCTATCAGAGACTTTGCTCAGGCATCAGTGAGTGCTTTCTGCCAGCCTGGAAAAATGCTCTGTTCTGAAAAATTCAGCAGAGTTCAAGGGGAGAAAGGTTTCAGCCCAGAAGCAAGGTGGACAGACCAAGTCTCATGATAGGATGTTATTCTATAAAGACAAGCATCTTCACCATGCCTCCTGTCTCAACCTCAGTTCAACTGCCTCCTGACCCCTAGATCTTTACCAGTCTCTTTACCTAATGATAAGCGATCAGCAATTATATTGGAATGAGCACTATCAAAGAAAGAAAACCATTCAGCCAGACCAAAAAAAGAAAAAGCAGACTGCTAACTAACAGACCAGGATGCTTTCTGCCTCTCAAGCACCCACAGCCAGTGCATCCTTGCCCAAGAAGACGGAGGATTATTCCCCTTGCCAACTTCAGACCCGGGTGCTAGGCTGGCAGCCGGCACCATGCCCACATCCCTACCACTCCCATCCTCTCACATAAGCCACTGGCTTCCAACTCTGCTCCTCCCCTTGCCCTCCAAACTGGGAACTTTCTTTTCAAAGGGACAAATATATACCCTACAGCCCACCTCTTGGGTGAGTTAGCCTAACAGCAAGCCTGGATCAGGCCCTCCCAGGCACCAATCCCACCTGCACCTTCTGTGGCAGGTCACTTGAACTGCATAGCATGGTTCGTCTTCCTACAAAACATCTCTGGAAGTTTACCACCCTTTCAGGACAGTGAACTAGCAAGCATGAATAAAGCATCTAAAAAAAAAAAAAAAAGATTAGGCTCTTGGAACACCAGTTTTAGGACACAGTCGGGGCCAGCAGAAGGTCATGCGGTGGTGCCACGGTCCCCAACACCACACAGAAGTCCCTGAGCTGGCAGAGATGCTAGTGCTGCTCTGGGAATTTGGGGACTTGCCATGGACACACAGCTGACATGGGTGACCACAGCGGGGAAATCCCAGCCAAGAGGATGTGTCTGGACAGAGCTGTTCCCACCATGGCTGTGGTCAACAACAAAGAAAAGCAGCTTTAAACTACCGGAGTAGTCAATAGTGACTGAATGGGGGCTGCTGAGACTTTCACTTCTCCCTCAGTAATGACTGGCTCCCTCATGTCCACGAGATGCAATTGCACCATACCACACCAAGCTGAAGGAGCAGACGGTGTACTGAAGCCAGCTGCCGGGCGTGGAGAAGTGTGGATGGATGTTCCCCTCCTCTGCACAGCATGGCTCATCATGACACCATGATTGCATCAGTTACTTGAGAAAACTGGCTGGTGGCTTTGTCTGGGCTGTTCTCAGCTCTGATGTTCAGAGGAGACTCAAAGGTCACAGAAAACACCTTGGCTTCCTCCATTAGGTGATGCAGAACAGTAGAGCATCTGTCCATTCATCACAAACACCATTTTCATGGTAACAATTCCATGTCTCACAATAAATGAAATGTGCTCTGGGGAAAAAGACAAATGCTTCCACACAGCTTGACACTGGAACAGAAAAGGGAGCTTTTCCTCTAGATGGCTTGCTGTGCCATGCAAAGGAGGTTTCAGACCCCAGTGGCCACTGCAAGGTGGTGATACCTTCATCCCAAGCTAGCCACAAATAAGAAACCTGTAACAGCTGGATGATGCAGAGCCAGAGATGAGAAAAACTCCTTCATTGGTGGTTTAAGAAAAGCCTTATCGACTTTAAAGGGCAACAGAGCAGGAATGTCTAAAATGGCCAGTCAGGGTGTCTCTCCATGACTGTGGTGGTGGTGGACCAAGAGCAAACCCTACTGAACAGAGCGGTGAGCTGTACCTGGTGCCCTTGTCCTGGAGTGCCTGGGAACTCAGTGCTTATGACAACTGTATAAATAAATGGTGGCCTAGGAACTACTTGTTCAAAGATGCTCTTACAGTTGCGATTCCCTGTCTGCATACAGCAACCCCAGGTACTCACGTCATTTTTGTTGAAGTACTTCAGTGCACCTTCCCTCTCCGATAACACAAATTTTCGGCTTAAGAACTGCCCATTGTCACGTCCTCTCTTCCACAGAAATCCTTCTCGGTACCCTGCAGCAGAAAGCAATTGCTGAGAACCAGGGATAAAACGCCGTATTTAAAAAAAGAGATAGCGTAAAGAAAAGGAGAAGAGCTTTGACTTCAAATCCAAGCAGACCAAACGTGTGGCTGGATTGCTCAAGACAGAACAAAACAGGCCCTCTCCTTCAGATTCGCCCTTCTCACACTGCTCTTGCTCTTTTCCAACAGCTTGTGCTTCAGATGTCCCCGCTCTGACACTGCGATGTGGCAGTCAAAGGGGATTTCTGCTGTGCATCCTGTGCTGCGATTCTGGTGAAGACTTGAGGAGCAAGGCTGTGTCCCTGCGCAGGCTCCCAAAGGGCAGCTCCTGGCGCCAGGGATGCTGTTCTACTTACTCACATGAGTAGCACTTTTGGAGCAAGGGAAAGGCAGGTGAGATCTACACTCCTCTGCTGATGCTGCTAAAACATGAAAAACAGAGTGTGTGCACCCAGGGAAAGTGGTTCAGGGCAGATGGCTGTACCAGAGTAAGCCACAAATACATTTTTCACATGGAAAAAGAGGAAAACGCCTGCAGTTCTTCCCACTGACTTCAGGGCACTTTGAATCGGAAACTCACTGAGCCAGACTCTCATCCTCTCCCCTCCGAGTGGGTCCCTCCAGCCCCCAGGCAGCCCGGCTGGGCAGCCTGTGCCTCTTCTCTCCCCCTGGATATCAGCCCCATGGGCAGATTCCCTGCTTGGGAAGAACACTGTTCAAAATACACACGCTTTATTTAAAACTCAAAAGAGTCAGAAAGAAAGAAAAAATAATCTTAAAATCTTAACTCCTCAAATTAGAAAAGCAATTACAGCTGATTGCTGCCAGCACCTCCTGCAGCAGCCACAATGCCCAGCTTATCTCACAAGTTTAACTGACACCCTTATTTTAAATGCTTCAAAATAAAGAAACCCCCAGAACTGTCCAATAAAAGTTTTGTGAATATTAACAGAGCAGTTTCATGGTCATCTTCCATTTATTTAAGATACACAAAAGTCCCACTGAAAGAGTGTTCCCTCTCTCTCTCAGTTTCAGCCCTTTTCCATTTTTGTAACTGGCTCTCGGGAGCTAGGATTTTAAAATTAAAAATTATGTTTTATAACAACTTTCAACTAAGTAGCTAAAGTTTTTCTTTTTAGTATGCCAAGTGGCATATTAAAGCCTTTCCTTCACCTGCCTGCTACAAACCAGTGGTGTGAGAAATTCCTCATCCAGCCCGCTTTGTCCATCTTGATATAGGATTGATTTAAAACCACAGATGCAGAAAAATCTTCAACCCGTTCCTCAACACTGACTCTACAGGTGTAAGAGATATAAAATATTTCCATGACATAAAAACCTAAAGCAAGAAAAAAATGCACACACACAGTTCTGTCTGGACTTCTGAAATCCTACGCCAAATACTTTCTCCAGGTCCTCAAAGAGACTTTACTGAACTCCAGGCAAAGCCATCCACGTCTGCCATAAATAAGTGCAATGGCAAAGCCCGTGCTGTCGCTAATGCTGAGAGCTGACCGCAGAGAGCATCATAAATCCGACCGGCACATCCGACGGCTGGCACGCGGGACTGCAAACGGGCTGATAACTCGATGCAGATGGATGTGGTGGAAATATTTAAAGCTGTCAGCAGCCTTGCCTTTGTTTTATTCTATACGGGGCACATGTTACAGCAGGGTTTGATTTGAAAACATAGGGTCTGCCTCTCCAAATGGGCGTGCTCTGCCACCCAGGAACTGGCATGGGTGTTTTCATTTTGGAGCCTGCAGGGATCCCCCCTCTGTTATTTACAGCTTGCTTGCACGACTGAGCCAGCACAAGCAGAGCATCTCCCACCATGAGATCCAGCAGTCCCCACTGCCTGCGCTCCCACAAACCTGCCGTTCCCCACAGCAGCGACTGAGCCCATGTCACATGTCACTGCCCAGAGACGCAGACGGGACAGCCCAAACCCTCACTCATCCCATGATGAGATGATGCCATGCCACTGCCCACATAATCCTTCCACCTCCAAGCCCTCCCCATCCCTCCAGTGCAGGACAAGCGCTCCACCCCACGTGGAATCGTCACCCACGTGCACCATCCCAGTAACCCAGAGGACCGATACTGGATACATCAGGGGGATGACAAGCCTGAAGCTCCTCCTCTGGTCTGCCCATCCAGCTTGGGAGAGACTTCCCCAGCACCACGAGCAGAACTAGCTAATTCAGTGCATCAATTCAATCCTAACCCAAGTGTGGGCCTGCTATGTACTTTTTCTAGCAAAAAGACACATCTAACCCCTGGGAGGGCACTTGCAGTGTCAGAAAGAGAAGAACACACAGGGAGCAGGATTATCTAAAGTCTAAGCAAGGGAAAGCAGCCAAGAAAACCACCGAAACCCAGCAAGGGCAGCCGCATCCAGCAACAGCACAGGAAAGACCTGGGCTGATGCACTTGTAACACTGCTGTGGTAGGAATTAATTGCTGGAGAACTGAAGCTCTGACTGATTCAGAGTCAGATGCTGTTACCTGCCAGGCTCATATCAGCAAAAATGCTACATACCTATAGCAGGCTGTATGTGATGGAGCTGAATAGGAATAACATCTCTCTGACAGAAGACAGACAGGCAGTAGGTGATGCCCAGCTGATACATTTATAAAACGCAAGATTTGCCTAACGTGAGGCAGAGATGCTGCTGAGGCTCTGACGGCTGGCGATTGCTGACTGCTCTCTTGAATAGCAAAACGTTAAGCAGCTTGCTCTCAAAGTGTGTGGTTTAGAAACCAAGGACAGGCAGTTTCTGTTCCTGAAGGGTGCTGATTTTTAATGCCAAGCCAGTTGGAGCAACAGGAGAGTACTTCAAAAGCCATTTCTATTCACTCCACTAAACAGCAGAGACAGTTTCAGAGCATCTCTGCCACCCCTCTGTGCCTGACATTCAGGGAACACTAACATCTCGTAAGGGGCTGGAGAGAGCTGGGTCTGGAGGAAAGGACATCAGTGTCAAATGGGAGAGAGGAGAGACAACATGAGGAGGACAGCGACATCTCCAAATGCATACACGGGGTGATGCAGAAGGAAAGCCCATCTTCTCCTTCAGAAATCCCCACCTGGGATTGCTCAGTTCAGCAGAGTGCTAGGCACACAGAGCTCAGCTCCACCTCGGAGCAGCTCATCCCACAAGTCTTGGCTGTTGGTCTCATCCATTGATTCAAGTGTTTCATTACAAACATCTGAACAGTGAAGGATGCTGCAAGCATTTCTTATTATACTTGTTCCCCTCCATAATATATTTTTTTGTGGTTTTTCTTAACACTTAAAGGAGGAAGAATAAAATTACACTGCTTTTCCTCAAACAGAATCTCAAATAATTGCAGATCTCTAAAGTCCACCTAACGCTCACTCCTGTTAGACGGGTATCGTAACGGTTATATCCAAAGAGAGGGAAGCCCAAAGAGGTTTGGTGAGCTGGTGACCTTGTCCAGGACAAGGCTGTGAGCCAGTGTTAGGCTAGAAACCCAGCTTTCCCTGCCCTCTTACATAAGGACATTTCATCATTTTGATATTTTCTTTCCAACCTTTTGTGGCAAAACACAGTATCCAAATGCCACTCCAAGGAAAAATTAAAAAAACCCAACACAACACTGTTATCCCTTTCCATAGTTCTCATGCCAGCTCTTTGCAGACCAATCACCTCTGCAAAAGAGTTCCTGGCTGCTCTGACAAAGCCAGCTGCTGATTTCATTGTACTTTGGTACAGATTTTCATAAATCCTTTACTTGCTTCTTTTCTTTTTCTTTCTTCCTTCCTCCCAGGCTGAGTCCTTGGGAGCTGTTCCTCTGCTCTGCCCAATTCTGCTCCCTGTGATTCTGTCAACACCAATCAGTGCAAAACACCATGAACTGGACTTGAACCTAACATGAACCCATCCAGGTTCCCCAGGCAAACAGTATGTCAGCAAGACGCGTCCTCAATGTCCCGATCTAAAGGATTGTGAAAACAGCTAGAGAAGGTGTCAAGAAACAAAACTGCAGGAGGCTGAACAGGGAACAGATCTCACACCAGAGGGCATCGAATCCAGAGAACCAAACCGCCTCCTCCTGGCCTCTGTGGGCTGCACTATCTTAGCAACAGCTTCATATTCACAGGTATCTGGTCAAATTCAGATCTTCCTGAGGGCTGTTCTGCTTATGTTGAAGCTAAACAACCACTAGCCCTACAACACTTACTGATTGCTGGTGTTGGACCACACAGCATCACGTCCCCAATACATTTGCTTCCTCTCCCAAGGCACAGAACAAGGGATGCAGTCACCTGCCATCATCCCATTTGATCACCAGCACCCAACCCTGACAGTAGAAAGAACTACCTGGTGAAGACCTGCTGGAAGGCACCCATGGGCACGCTTTAGAAACACCATTCTCGTGTAGGTAACACCGCTACTGCTGATGACCAAGTTTTCTGCATTTCTTCAGCCATGTACCAGGAGGCAAAACCAATTGCTTGCTTTTGTAGGTAGTTCTGGCACAAACCTGTGACTCTTAAAAAATCCACCAAGCAGTTGTGAACAAGTTAGCCAACAAATGGCATGTAATATAACCTGAAATCACACAGCCCAAATGGGTATTTTTGACCCGTTACGTAGTTTCCAAGGTAAATTGAGGAACTGTCGTTCCCACACTCACTTCATCGCCGCAGATAAAACCCTGCAGGGCAAAGAAAACTGGGTCATCACTTTGGTCGACTGAAAAGAAGATATTGCATGGCCTTGCGTCAGCTCTGTTGAGCTGGTGGCTGGAGCTTCTCCAAGCCAGGCATCTAAACTGGCAGGACACACTGGGTGCTCTAGTCCAGCCCAGCTTTCTCACTGTCCGAGAGGCTGCAGAGGAAGTGAGGGACAGGATTTTCTGTCAAGACAATCTGACAGACATAATCTTTCCATCTGACTTTCACCAGCAATTCATTCAAGTTCCCCATTTTTTAAGAAGAGGGATATTGCCACTTCCCCACCTCAGCAAGGCGTTACGGTGCTTAGTTAACGATGGGTTTTTTGGTCTCTGAGATTGTGGATTATAGGAAGTACACAAAATTACATTTCCATTTTCAGCCTTTGTTCTCAGAGAAGAAAAAAACCCCCTCCTTCGAGGAGGACAACCAGATCCACTGGCTCGAAAAAACCCAACAAACCTGCATAGACTTTGCTTGCTGTCATCCTAAACAAAGCATTATAAACTTGGAATTAAACCACACCTGCTCTTCAGTTTCTTTAGCGCTTTATTTTGCAATTTCACCTGGAAAGGGACATGTGCACTGCTTGCTTCCATGACATTTCTAAGACTGTGGTAAAAACAAGGTCTGGTCCAACGCTTTTAGGAGAAACACGTTAGTGTATCCAAAACCGAGCACAGCAACTGAGCCAATAACCATACCCGAGCCCAAATGCATCACTGTGCTGTTTCTTGCCGCCTTCTCTCACTGCAAGACAAAGCAGGAGAAAAAATTTATTTCTGTGTGTAATCCAAGAGCAATCACATTTTCCTAGAGCTCGGGCAGGGCACCTCCACCTACAGAAGTAGATTTTCTTTCCTCTAAGCAGTTAAAATGCTTTGACCCCAATTCAGAGCTTTGGGTAAGATTTAAATACAACTATCACTTCACTGCTGAAATTGCAGGGTATATGTCGCCACTTCTCCGTATGTCAGAAGCTGAGTAGTCTGCTATATTAACATTGTAAGATGTTAATTAAACCAGAACAGCAGATAGGTACTTAGTGGAGATGATGTGCCCGCTTTTTCTGTGAGGTTAAGGAATTGCATAATTATTTGGAGCAGCTGAGAGGCAAATCCCTGACATCCCACATCACCACTTAACACCAATGTCACAACCTCCTTTTAAAACAAGGAATCTGAAGGATATTTCTTCTGAGATAAGCCACGCTGTCCATAGTCAAAGGTCTGGATGGAGAAGGTGGCATATTCTAAGAGGCTTCCCTATGGACTGGACTTTGAATAGAGTTGCAAAAAGAACTGCACATCTCTTGTTTGGCTGTGTCAGTGTAATTTGCTCGGTTTGATTGCTGCAAGTTGTAATATTTCTTCCTGTAGCATTCAGCCGTCACCAAAACATTTCAATGATTTCAATTTGAATTTTTTAAGCATTTGTATTCCAATAAAAATTATTTTAAAAGTAATATTACATTTGTTCATGAAGTGAAAACACTACTGTTTGTCCAGAGAGACTCATCCTCCCCACATATAAGGCTGTCCCCCTGCAAGTGGTGTCAAGGTTGGTCAAACAACTCAAGAGTTTGCAGTCAGGGCTTCAACCGCTCCCCCACTCCACCTCCACCGCACAGCACCAGCAGCTTGCCTTTTTATTTTCCTCCCCCTCCCCTGCAGCTGTGTTGAGGAGCTTATAACTTCCCTGAAAATGATTCTGCAGTCATCTCCGGATAAATACACTTCCTGCTGGTTACATGTTCAGCAGTGCAGATACAGGCATACTGGAAATGTCAGCATCCACACGTGGAGGGGGCAGAGGGGACCTCGGAGGCTTCCTGATGAGATGGACATCCTTTCCCCCAGGTGTTCTCCTGCACAGACCACGTGAGGACACACCAGGAGCTGCTACTGCTCGAGCACAGTTCAGTGCTTTGGAAATGAAAGCCTCAGCCAGGAGCGAACGAGAATGCATTTAGCGATGCTGCAAACCAGTCTCTTTGGCCCTAGAAGGACACCTGGGAGGCAAGATCTTGGTGCACCTTATGTAAGGATGGCTGCCTGGCATGTCTCACATCACAGTTTCTCACAGGCGTGAGAAGGGAGTGATCTCCCTTCATCCCCCTTAAGACAACTCTTTATCCCCCTCTAAGACAACACATCCCTCCATCACATCTCACCCAGCCAGGCAATGGAGCCCAAGACCTCCCATGTGCCCACACACCAACACCCACACCAACTATTTTTTCATGCACACATGTTTTAGTGGTGAGAATTTCCCAGCTCTTAATCAATCAGTCCTCTCTTCATGAGCACTTAGCATCCAAATTACCTTTCCTAAAGGCCATTTTGCAGAGAAGAGTTTCCTGTTGCCATCCAGTCTGCCTATGCTGCCTTCCAGGAGCTCATAAAACAATTATTGTCCTGCTGCATTGTAGTGCCTCAGCTATGGATGCAAGCAGCTGATTAGATTGATTGCTTCCACAATACCCAATTAACCCACTCACTCTGCAAATGATTGACTTAATCAAAGGCAATTAGCACTTGAATGGCTGCATCAGACAGAAAACCAGGATTTAGTAGATGACTGAGATAACACCTTACAAATATCTTCTTGGCCTTCTAAGGGAAAACATCATTAATGCTCAGCTCAGAGCTGGAAGTAGCTGAAACCTTAGGTCGGTGGTTTAGGTGGCACAGAAAACACAAGGGAGTAGTAACACATACATTCCCCTTTACTCATAAAGGGAACAATGCCACACACTACTCCTAAGGGGAACTTGAAAAGCATCGATGTTCCCCTTTTCCCCTCTTCCTGCTCATACAGGACTAGGGGCACCGACCAGCTGAACAGACCTCAACAACCAACTGTCACGAAATGGGAAGTTTTGTCCCTGACAGCTCTAGACAGTCAGTCCCTGAGTACTGGGCATCCAAGGTTGTCTCCCATTACCAATTCTCCAAGCAAAGTGTTTTACAAAACCACCTTCAATACTGATGCCTTGCACAAGGCATATTCTTCCACAATGTAAAAAAGTCACTCAAAAAAGACCGGATTTGGAGGCAGCAGTATCATGGCTCTGCAAAAATATGGTTGTCAGTGTCCTCAGCAATTGGGTTTCCTCGAGACAAATCACCCCAAACCAGCTCAGCCAAGACAAAGCCTCACCATGGGAAGCTCAAGGAGAGCAACCCATGCTCCCTAAAACAGAGGACAGAGACCGTTTTAGATTATGTGTAGGACAGCTTCGAGGTTGAAGCCAAGCATGGAAAACAAACTCTCCAGATCACTGCAAAAATATGTGATCACCTTGCTTCATCTTGAGCAACAAAGCCTTTGAAATGGAAAAGTTGTTTGTTCAGCTATCCAGCTGCTGGGATCAATAAGTGACATGGAGCCAAATACATTGTCTCTATGGAAAAAACATGAGGCTGAGCTTAAAGAACACATAGAGATCCTGAGGTTGACAGAAAGAAGACAAGGTCTGTCCCCATATGTAGGCATATGGTATTTAAATGCAAGGTCAGTCCCTGGGTTTCCACTCCCTTTTAATGTCATCGTGAATACACTCACATTGCTAGCTCATAGCTGAAAATCAAAACTGCTTCTATGCAAAGCCCCAATAATAAAGCTGAAATCCATTAAGCCTGTGATGTTTGCCACTATTTAAATCTGATTAAATTTGTACATGACACCACTAAGCCTAACAGCCAGAAAACACTCCCGTCAGGTCTGATGTTTCCCCATGTAATCCAGACCCCCCTTCTTTCACCAGGTTATCAGCTAAAAGGAGCCATAATAAGAGATCATGTACCTAATCCAGCTTCCTAAGCTCTTTTTAACTGGTTTCTTTAATCACATGTTGTGATTCCCTATGGAGTAGCTCACAGGTGACAAAGACATTAATACACTCATTCATACTCCCAGAAGGTATCTTGGATGGGATCACACTGCCCCTTGTGCTGATCCAGTGCAGGAGAAACGAGACACGTGAGGTGCCTCTGCGGAGCGTGGAGCACGGGGAAGTCGTCAGCAGGATGAAAGGTGGGAAACCAAGGCAGCGGGAGGCCACAACCTTTGGGCAAGTAACTGCAAAGTAAGGTGGCGCAAAGGACACTCGCCAGAGAAAAAAATCCCTTTAGTAGAGTGATTCTTGATCTCCCAGTGAGCACTCACCTCCCCTGAAAATGCTAAATGGGAACAAATATCAGGAGAAAATACCAAAATACACAATACTCAAGCCTTCACCTGACCACTGCGAGCATATCAGGCTTGGTGTCCACTGTAGAGAACACAGCCACATCCTCCCTTTTATCAGTTTATCTTATAATCGACCATCGATACAGTACAACTTCCATGGTAACTTAATTACTGAGCAAGTGTTTACATATTAAAGATAAGACAATAGTTGGCTGCTGCAGAGCAATTCGACTGTAACTGCTGGGAGATGTTAAAACCCTCTGCTACAGAAAATGTCTTTACTGGAAGTCTCGCGCTTGCGTTACTGAGAATTGAATGTGGTATCTAATTTTACTTGGAAATCAAATGCTTCCTCTTCGAGTGGCATCTCCACACGCCCACCTGGGAGCTGCTGGCTGCTCAGAGCAAAAAAATCCAGTTACAGGTAAATAACCTTCAGGTTTTGGTCTTTTGAAGCCAATCTTTTGTAATAAAAAGGCAGATGAAAGCTGAGAGGTTCCCAGTGCGATGCTCATCCCATTTACCAGCACCGAATGCACTCAAAGCCTGATTTAGCTGAAAAGCTGAGCGAGAAAACATTTAAGGACAGGCACGCAGTACTAAGTCACAATAATAGCTGTACAGCAGCGTGCTGTCAGAAGCTGAAGTTTGAGAGCAAAACCACCCCAAACCAGAGACCACGATCCTCCTTGGACAAGACAAACACTCCAAAAATTCCTTGCTGCAGGCATTGCAAGTTATGTGGAAAAAAGCTGCAGCTTTCTCACTCGGCGCCTGGAGGAGCCGCTGCCACTGTCCCACAGCCACCAGCCCCTGCCCAGCACTGCCCATGTGCGGAGCTGGCCCTGCCCGGACATCGCCCGGGGGAGGGAGACCCCACCTACAGCCTCAACCACTTTGATACAGTAAGCGAAGAGGTGAGACACCAAAAGCCTTGGGGATGAGGAGCCTTTACCCCCTCAACATGCACCGCAGATGGGCTACACCAACCTACATGTTGCTGAGGCTTCAGCGCAAAACAACTGCGAAGCGCCAGGAACCACCTGGAGGTCTGGATTTCATGCAGGCATCCCACAGAGCCTCAAACAACAGCGACGGGATCAGGCTAAAATATCCTCCAAGCCCTGAATAGTTTTAGATGAATTTCTTAGCCACACCAGTAAATAAAACCTCAGCCTGGGCAGCTGCTCACATAGATCAAACCAAACAAGGATGAGATTAATTTAATCCCCCAACAGAGCTTTACAGAAGTCAGCAGAGAAGTTCACCACTGACTTCAGATGGGTTTAGGACCCTCTCTCTGGGGCATCCCATAATAAAGCATTCTCCCCACGTAGGCAGCATTGCTGTGCAACCATAAATCATGGAAACCCGTCCTCGCATGCACATAACATTCCTCTTTGTTTGCTTTGAAGAGAAATCCAAATGGCTTCGAGCACATCTGCTGCGCTGCTAACAGCTCCTGATCGTCTATTATTGAGCGTTCGACACATTTACAGGCAAAGCTATTGCTTTATGAAGGGAAGGGAGAATTTTTTAATTTAGGACTCGTTCCTTTCCTGGCTGCTGGTTTTATAGCTGTCCCAGAAGTCAGCTCGTAGAGGATGCTCCAGCAGCTGTGGTATCACAGGAGGGGCATTCAGCAGTGCAGCTACAACCTCCGGGTTGCACGTTGGTTTTTCTAAAGCTATCACCCCCCATCCCCTGCAGCAGCACAACTGAACTCCTGTAATTATATAATCAAGGGTAAATTCTAGCCTGAATAAATCACTGACCAAAATTCCCATCGACTTTGCTATGCTAAAATTTCTTCTTCTGGCCTCTGCAATGTGTGAAAGTTCAAATTCATTCCCTGCTGAGCAGCCTCCTTGTCTTTTAGTATTTTGGGGATATACTGTTTGTTACTGACATGCCACATAATTACTACCCTCAAGGGCTACTCTGGTTATGAAAACAGACCTGGCTTATCTAGGTAGCTGCTGTGTGTGCACCTCAACTGCAGCAATGATTTTAAAACCAGTCCTATTTAGACGGCAGAGGAGACACCTCCCATCCCAACTTCACTGTAAGCATCCCAGAGCTGGGGTGTGGGCAACTCCACTGCTGCAGACTTCTCCGCTGCATCAGAGATTTCAAGGTGAAAACTCGGGAGAGATCACTATAGGGGGGAAATGCAGATGGAGACAGACTGATGTTGGTCAGAAAGAAGCATCAGCAAATGCTTGCCCTTCTCAGTTGAGGTTGATCTAAGGCTCAACTACATTTTTGGCAAACTCCAGAAAAAGACATGACCTCACTCTGAAAAAACGTTCTTTATCTAGTGAGACAGAAACTGCCTGGCCCTGTGCAGGTCTCCAACATAAAATGGATCTTTCTTTAATAGAAATTTAATTAAGCTAGGAAGAGTTGCCATGAAATCAGTCTTTTCCATATACTTTGTGATCATATTGCTTCCTAGTCTCTCCCTTCTCATTAGCGGAAGAAAGATGCACCAGCCTTTTGGTCCTGTGTCACCCTACTGGGAACATGAACATGCACAGTATAAAAACACTGATTAACACCAGAAGATCAGGGACACCAAGAACTACCTTCATAAACCACCAGAAATAGAAAGAGATGGTTCCCCTATTCTTACTCTAAATGTTTGTTACCAAAAAAATGGAGAACCAGCCTTATACTTCTCTTTACCTCTCTCCAATTAGTATAGATCCATTTATTGACAGTAGAAACCCAAGGTTATGGGAACACGCAGCCTGAGCAATGTCAAAATATATTATTTCAAGTTGGTCGACCTCAAATAGGGAAAGCTCAAGACCAGGAGTGACTCATGCTAATTATAATTGGGGTGTTTCATACACTTATTGATCTTTGTAGCCTATACTCACTGGGTGGACTGACTCTCCCAGGGCACTGACTGCTCAGGGCATCGCCAGAGAGCATCCAGAGCACATCTCAAAACACAGGCAGCACACTGAGACACCAAGGGAATCCAGGGGCAGGAGGGTCTCAGACCATCTTGCCTGTGGGAAACTATATGAGTTCAGCAAATACAACTGACCTCAGATTGACCACAAAATAAACGTTTTTGATTTAGGTTGATAAATGTAAATATTTCTGTTACGGATGATGCAAAATGAAACATTTCTTAGATGTGCGCTTTTTTTGAGTTGAAAAAACCTAACCAAGCATTTCGCACAAAGTGCTTTGAAGGAAAAAAGAAAGACCAGACACCAACTATTTAAAATTTCACAGGCCAGCCCTTTCCCCTTTAGATAAGGCTCACTCCCATACCACCCTGCTTCCCCTGCAATGAGCATCACTGCTGCTTTAATTTTTGCACAAGAGCTGCTGCTCTTTGGCTAATTATAGAAGCTTGGATCAGAGCTACGCTGAAGGCAGCTTGACAGAACCAGCTGTTAAAATTACAGCTGGATCCTAAACTAGCTGTGAACATCCAGCTTTAGCTCGATGTGGTGCTACCCCCTCCCTGGAGCCGGCTGCCAACGGCCTTGCTTGGCCGACTGCTCCTCCTCCTCCACCGCTCCAGCTCAGACCCACAGGGTTGGCTGCCTAAATGCTTTTCTGCTTTAGGGAAGCTGAAGACATCAGTGTATTTCTCTTTGCTAGATGTTTTTCTTCCTACAGCAGCTATCTGTAAGATCCATCACCACCCCATCACTTCATCACTGCAATGTTCATGGATTTCCTGGAGAGCATAACAGTCGCTGGCTCTCACCACAGCCCAGAGAGGAAGAAAAAAAAAAAAAAAATGCACCAAAGTTATCTCAGAAAGAAAACCTTTTGCATTTGGAGCCTCTTCCTTTGCCTTCTAGTGGTGACTTTGTGCAGAGTCTCCTTCGCAAGGCTGGGAAATGGCACAGCACCTTCCTTGGATTTTAGCAGAGCCTCAGGAGGTGGAGTTACTCTTTTGGGGGGGGGCTGCACTGAGCCTGAATCAGCACTTCCAAACGCTGCTGGAAGGCACTGAAAGGCTGCTCCGGTTCCTGGTCATATGATGCCTGTCCTGTTGAAACATCAGCGCATCCTGGCACGGGAATGATGCCACATGCGAGTCCCTGTCACAGGCCCGCTCCCCTTGCAGGAGAAAAAATAATAAGACAAACCCACTGTGATCTCCCCTTGCATCCTTCTCTCTAGTTTAGTTTGTTAAACAGCTCTTTGATGCGCCTTGTCTTCACTGCGGTAAGGTCCGTGTTTGATGTTTAAATCATTTGTATGGCAAAGTTGCTGCACGGAGCGAGGCCTGAGCGGGACCCACCACAGGCAGCTCTCCAGGACCCGTTTTCTCCTCTGCCTTCCCTGGGCTCACAGCTAATGCTGCACTGAATGGCATTAGCCTGCCTGGGGATTTTATCTGCTGCTGGCTTCTTGAGTGTATTTTTTTCAAAAGGATCCCTTTCTTTCCAAGGCAATTTGGCTCAACATTTATCTACCCTGGAGACAGGCTGTTGCGTGAGTTTTCACTCTGCTCTGGATGAGGCTGCAGAGACCAGGAGAGGTGACCTGCACAGCATCACCCCCCCTGCCCTGTCTGTGTCCCACGAGAGCAGTGTCAGGGCATGCTGAGGAAGAAGAAGCCATCGTTTGTTTTAAAGCAATGACTATATTTCCCTCAAACCTCCAAGGAAAGGATGGGGAAAGGTTTCTTGGAACAAGTCCTGACAGGGAGTTGTGTAATGTTAAGTGCAGGATTATATGGGGAAGACATAAAAAGGAGACTGAGCATCAGCAAATGGTGTCCTGCCTACTTCAGCTGAACATACTTTTCCATAGGGTTTCCTCCTTCCTCCATTTCAGTTTTTCCCACTTTTCAACTTAATCTTTCTTCCCCAGTAGACAAAAAATTGGGGAGGAAAAAAGAACCCCATCCCCTAGTCCCCCTTCTCCACGCCCAAAATCCACAGCACAAGCGCCAGCATGTGTGTGCAGACGCCAGATCTCGGGCCCACCTGCTGGGGCATCGCACCCTGCCCTGCTCCCCGGGCTGTGAGCTCCACACCCGGCGCGTGCCAGGCGGCCGCGCTGGCGAGGACCAGCTACGGTGGCTCAGACCCACCGAGGCATGGCACACCAAGCAGCGTTTGACCCAGGAGCATGCGTGCTCTGAAGAAGCACCATCCCCACGGTGAGATGTCTAACAGCTCGCTCCGGCCGTGGGAGAGCCCTGGCGGGGGCGTGGGGAGGCAGCACCCGGGCAGCAGCGCCCACCGAGCCTGGCTCCCAGCGTGACTCACGTCCCGGCCGGCGGCTGAGGTCAGTGCCCGGAGAACAGAAGCCTTCTCTGTAGCTCGGGCAGCATGAGAAGGAGGTTTCTGTGCCAGGCAAGGTTGCTCGCTGGAGGGATGCTCATGATTTAACCCTCTCCTGACAACAGCACATCAGCCTCCAGTAACCCTGATACTGGGTTGGGAGACCAGCAGGGTTTGCAGTTTCCATCCGGACACTCACATACCCAGCCCTCTGCTAAATGCTCTTTGATTATAACCTCTTGGGATACGGGCTGCTTTTACAGCACATCTGTACAGCACCTAGAGCACTGGATGTAATCTGTGCATAATGCTCTTACGCACCCTTGAAATGCAAATACGCTCTTATGCTCCCTTGAAATGCAAACAGCCATGAGGTTTGCATCCTTTTTGGAGAGGGCTAGAGCCCTGCTGCCACTCAGCCTGCCCTCCCGCATCCCTCCCTGCCACGCTCCCCTGCAGCTCCAATGACCATGAGGTGCATCGGCAGAGCTTGCACAGCACCAAGCTCATGGTAGGCTGCAAAACTCAACCAAAAAGCCAAATTTCTCAGTACAGTCCCTGCGTGCCGCAGGCTGCGGTGCCAAATCATTTTACACTCTGGGACACTGAGACGAGGTAGAGGTCTGTGACAAAGAGATGCAGCATCCCTGCACCCTGGTCTCCTTGTTCAGACATAAACCCAGCTGCCTTCTGAGGTCAGTTGTCATCTCCAGCTCTCCCAGGGTGCAAACGCACACTGCAAGGGGGTATCAGTGCCAAGCAGAGGAATTGCTTGTGGTTTCAGCTGGGGAGAGTGAAAATGCAGCCAGACTTTGGGACCAAGCAGCCAAGATCTTACAGACGAGGGCAGGATCAAGCACAGAGATTTGTAATGCAATTTTGCTGAAAACCAGTAAAAGCCGAACCTGGTGCTTTGGTTCAGCCAAATACCGGAACGAACTGCTGGGAATTTACTGGAAACTGTGATTTAACAGAAGGCACCAGTGATGCAATCCTAGCATGCACACCAAGCACCAGCACACACTGCAGGGAACTGGTGTCATGACTTCCTACCACAAAACATCTCCTCATCCATGTCCAAATCTCTGCTTTGCAAAAGTCTACATGAATTTACAACAAAATATCAGGCTACCCTGATTTTTGCCACTTTTTAGCTGTGCTATCTTTTTATTTCTATCTCTAGATGGAAATAGACCTAGAGATCTATGAGGGGTCTGCTTACAGGGATGGGAGAGAGGGGTAAAGACAGCGGTACCAAAAAGCACCTCACAGTGAGGGATGCTCCACAGATCTCATGACAGCCGCATTTTCCCAATGCATGCTGCAGCTCTGCATCACGAAAACAAGCACTTTCCATCAAAGGAGGACAGAAGCAGAAAATGCTGGTGCTTCTCTCAAAGCCCAGCTCTAATACTTGAGCCTTTCAAGCATCAGAAGAGGATTTAATCCATTTTACAACCAGCATCAGATAAAGTGACATTAAAAAGCAGCTGGAGCAAAGCAGCAACTCTCTTTGAGGCTAATAAGTAGAAATAAATTAACTGATTCCTTTATATTGAAAATCCCTCTCTATGGACTAAGATCAAGGCCTGCTAAAGTTTTTGACAGCTCTCTTTGCTATTCAGCCATGTGTGCACTGAGGTTAAACAGAGATTTACACTCACAGAAACTCCTGAAAAACCCAGATCTCTGGATCAAGATTACAGATGTAGCCAGCATTTTCAGAAGTTCAACTCAAAAAATGTCAGAAGAGTCAGTTATAATTAGGCTTTTTCTAAATTTCTATATATGGTGTAAATCAAGAGGCAAGTCACTGGCATTATGGGAAACATGCCAGCAAAAAAACAGAACGAGGGGAAAAAACAACCTCTTTATCTGTATGGTACTATTCACTTTACAGACACATAATGCAGGCTGGGCTTTAAAGGCGACTTACAGTTTTGCAGCATTATGTGGCTCTAGAACTTTTATTCTGATATTGAGAGTCTAATGTAACTTAATGTTTATAAAGTGACATTTCAGATCTCACTTCTCTCACCAGAAACGTCTCCATGGCCATCACTAGGTTCTGGGGGAAGGCTTTGGGTACACTAATACAAACCATTGCAACGGCTCTGCAGAGATTTCTCCACCACGTAAAACACCGAACAGGTAGCAGAGATTATAAACCGATTTTTCTTAACAAAGTTTACGACCTAATTAAAAACTGCTCTGAGCTGCTATTGCAAAGCCAGTCACATCAGTCAGCAGATCTGCACCAGAATTAAACGTTCGTGGGGGCTGTCCTCAGGTCTGTGCCACAGCCCTTTGAACAAAGGGCAGGCAGAGCCACAGTGGCTCTGCTCAGCCCTGCGTTGACACCAAAGGCTATTTTTATCATGAGGGATGTTGTAAGCATGTAAGGGACTGGGGGAAGGGAGAGAAGGTGGAAGGAGGGGGGTAAATAAGTGCTAAAGTATTTATATACTTTGTCAGGTCATATAAGAGCAGCGGTGCATCACCCTGCACCATGGCCAGGTACACCCGTCCTCACACTGACCACCACGCCAGTGTTCAGCCACAGCATGGAAACAATGGTAGATTATTTGAGACACACACCAAACCCAAACCAGCCAAAGATCCACCCCACCCCCCAAAAAGGCAGAGGGATGCTCCTGCACACACCAGTGCACCCTATGCCTCACAAGGCTCTGCTGCCAAGGGGTGAGCCGGGCAGACGACCTTGTTCTGCACTGCCACACTCTCCTACAGCACATACTGGTGCCCCGGTCAAAGCCCAGCAAGTTGTTGCTGGTAATCTTACAAACTGTTGCTTTTATTGTGTTGTTTCTCTTATTGCTCTTGTGAGCTCGGTTTCCTAAGGAACCGAAGCTTATATGAGCATCATCTCTCCACCTCCCCCTCTGGCTTCCCATCTTGGACATTTTCAGCCAGATGTAGCTCCCCGTAGTTGCTAAACATTCAACTCTTTCTTGCTTATAAAGCAATGGGATAATTTACATGCTTAAAAAAATCGGCCTCATCCCTGCTTTTTGCAGAACCACTCCTGTAGTCGGGCACTGCCTCTTTCTCTGAGGGGCCTGCATCTGCCTGCTCTTACCTTACACTCAACTGTACAGGCATCTTGCTCTGCATTTGTATAGTGCTTAACGCAGCATCACCTTGGTCACCCCCAGATCTTCACCTGGGAAAAGCCAGGAGAGCTTCCCTGGAGTTAGTGGAAATATAAACAGGAACATCAGCCAAGGATGGGGGCTGCATTTGGGGAAAAAACAACAATGAAATAATCTTCACGCTGGTCTGCATTGGGAGAAGCTGATATGGCACCTGGCTACCATCTTGATCACACACATTAGCCAGCTCAAATCTTCCCCAGTGCTAAAAGCAGCTCTTGATTTAGCTGATAACGCCTTTGCAAGAATAGAATTTTGGTTCAACTATTTTACCTAAGGTGCTCGCCTCGTCAGCAGTTACAGAATGCTATAGGAAGCACCTATGTCACTTTTCCCCACTTGCAAGGAGATGGTTTCACACAACAGCTTTGTATCACCCATATCAAGTTGCTCCCACAGTATCATTCCATCAGACGTCGCCAGGGCTTGCATGAGGAAGGGCATCTCACTACCCACGGCGTGATGCTCTGACCATGGAGCAGGCCCAGTGGGAGGGAGCAGTCTCTCACATCAAGACTCTCAGACAGCATAGACCAGCACAAGCATTGATGGAGCAATGCAGATTCATGCTAATCAAGGCAGAAATACAGCAAGAAAAAAAAAAAAAAAAACACCATACACTTGCCTCTCTTGCACCTCTCATGAAAGCTCAAATCTGGGAAGAAGCTGCAGCCACAACCTTGATACCACTACAGTGCCCTGAACTGAGACTTTGCAGATGACTCTTTCTTTAAGCCCTTTTCACCAGCACCGATTTCTCTTTTGCTTCCACCATCCTTCCCCACAACAGGGCTGCAGCCAAGCCTGAGGAGGCTGTATTGCAGGGGAGTGATTTATTGGCACAGGTAAGTACGTGTATGTGAAAGGATGCTGGAGAAAATGCCTTTCCTTTGAGCAGCATGCTCTCTTTCACTACTTTATCCCCAGCAGTTTGCAGCATAAAAATCTCGCTGACTGCACAGAAGATGCCTTGTTCCCCTGAGCCTGCGGGCCCAGCATGTGCTCGCACAGTGAAGGGGACAGGCACGGTTCACGTATGGCTCCACGCTCCCTTCTGCATGAGCATCTCCTTACAGACCATATGCATTAAGGGCTTAGCAAGTGACACCAGGAGCACTCAAGCCAATGCTTTATTTCTTTGCTATGGTTGCCTGGCAGACTTCCCCCCGGTACTACGGGCTGTCTGATATACAATAAAACCTGTGCTCTTTTAGGCTGCCATTAGCACTGGTTTGCTCTCCAGGTGCTGCTCAGCCCTGTAATTCAGCAGCGTGCACAGCAGGAGAGAGGAGCTTTGCTTCTGAGGTTGTAAAAAAAAAAAAAAAAAAAAACCACAACAAAAAAAACACACGGTGGAGCCGGTGTTGCTCTGACGCTCGTAGCTCCCTGCTAGCTGGCTGATATGGGGTAAGAGACAGCAGAGCATGAGGTCTGTCAGTTAAAATAATTGGGTTTTAACTGCAACGCTGCTCACCGCTTTGTCTGATCAGGCCCAAAATAAACTGCATTACATCACTGCAGGTCAGACTGAACTAATAAGGGTATCGTTCTCACACTGAGAAAGAACGTATTTATGTCCCGTGCGTTTCCTCTAGTCCTTTGCAGTCAGAGCTGCTTCCAACTGCGCAAGTGCAAGGGAAAATTAATTCAGACTGTTGCCCAAATTATACAAGAGCCACATGGAATGGAAAGTGCATATTAACAGATTTTACTATTTTAGGGTATTCTTTCATGTCTCAATTTATTTTGCCATCATATTTGCAGACAAATACAAAATAACATACAAGCCAAGTAATCTTGGGGTGTTGACAGAAGATAGTACAAGCAAATGCTGCCCTTTGAAACCACCTGGGTAAACCTAGAGCTCACCTGAATAATGACAAGATGTAGTCCATAGTGCTATAAATACAGAAATACAAGCCAACAAAGCCTAAATCCCTGATCATCTTTGGCTTTGCTAATATGCCCAAAATCTTGCCCATATCTTCGAGTTTTCTCAGTTGCTCCAGTGGAAGCTCTCAGGCCATCTAAGGTTGCAGTATCACCATATTACCTTACTCTGCAGTCCAACGGGCCATCCCACACAACTCTATAACTGCCAATCAAATAATCAAAGACTCCTCCAACTTCCACCCTGAAGGACAGGGTTTAAATCTTTAGCTGGTGTAAATCTGAAATTCTCCACCTTTTTTATGGGACCTATGACAACTTACATCAGCTGAGGAGCTCTAACCTCCCATGACTAAAGAAAGCAAGCTGTGATGCTTGTTGGCATTTATTATTCTTCTGCCTTGCAAGTGATGCATTCTCATCCTGAATGCTTTTGGGAACCAAATGTCTCAACATGAAAGATGTGCAACAGCATCTGCTGTGAGCGAGGGAAAACCACTGTTCCCCAGTCCTGCTGCAAGGGAATCATACTGGCATGCAGAGCTGGGAGCAGCACTTTTTATCAGCTGTATCCTACGGCGAATGTTCTCCTGTTCCTGACTGCTCTTCCACCATCTGATAAATTAACAGCAATAGGATTTACTGGCCTATTCATAAGAAACACAGGAAAGCAGCATTTGCAGCAAAGTTGCAGAAAGCTGCACTCGATGCTGTTGTTTGTGCCCAGCCTACCCTGTGCCTCGCTGGAAAGCACATCACACTGGGAAGCACCTACACCCTGATCTAAGAGCATATAAATCACTGCTGCACTATCTCAGGCAATGCTTTCAAGGAAAGGGTGACAACTGCTTTGCACAGCCTGGCATCTCTGTCTGTTGCTGGAGATACCCATCAACCCTCTCCCACTGCACCAGCCACGTCCATCCCACGGATAGGTGCTTTCACAGTCCTAACACAGTGAAGTTAAGCCATTTTTCCTTGACAAACATTAAGAGATTAAATGCCTGGTGTTAAAGAGCTCTCCCACTTCATTTGCTAATGTTAAAGCAAAGAACCAAAGACGTGTTATCCCTGCCCACCTCTCCTCCCAGGCTGGGCTTCCGCTCATCCCAGGACACCAATTCCTCCTGGCATCTGGGCGGTAACAAGATGGGTCCGCCAGGAGCCAAAGCCATTTTGCTTTCCCTTGGCCACATGCACATCCCATTCTCTCATCTGTGGCCTGAAATGAATTAGAGCAGCTGCACCTTGACCAGTTTATAATATTATATAGTCCTCCAGCCCTGCAAACGCTGTTCCCTTTTGCTTCCTCCATGCCTTCTTTAGTTAAAACAAATCTATTTGATTTATTTGATTTGCAGCAAGACTTCTGGGAAGCATTGCTGTAACTGCTGCCTTTCAACAGCAGGGAAAAATGTGCAGTCCAAGCTTTTTAAAATTGATCAAAATATTTTTAAGATTATCAAACCTTTCAATTGCCTTGAGATCCAGATCTGGACTTTGACAGCAATTACCACCATTATCCATTTCTAGAAGAATTCAGCACCCATGCCCCATTAAACACTGTTAAAAGGGATAATTAGCCAGAGACTGACAGTAATTTAGCCAGTTCATTTGTCAAAATGGATAAAGCCAACCTGAAACAAATTAATGTGAGGGTCTTAAAACTGGTATTATTCTGTACTGTTGTGCCACAAACGTTATCGCTAACAGAAGGGATGCAGACCACGGTGTGAATCAGGATTGCCAGGGTGTAAATAATGTTTTGCTTCATAAAGTCTGGCTAGGGAAAACAAATTATTTAGCTTTCATACTATAGCTGAATTAAGAGCTCAAATGTATAAAAGGGTGTATCTAAGAATCAATAGTGGACCACCGAAACATTTAATCACTGTTTTACTAATCTCCCTGCACTATCTGAACTCAAACTGACTCCTCACACTAAAATCAATGGTGCTAATACACTCATTAACAACGGCTCTTTTGGAGGAATGAAACCATCAGAGTTTGAAAAACTAACTGAGGGCAGAGGAGCTGAAAGCTGTGAACAGCACATGGGCTTGTGTTCCAAGGCTTCCTGAGGAAGCAAGAAACTCTAAAAATTCCCTTACAGGAATTTCCACTGCAATCTTCTACTGAGGGTAAGTAACTGTGACTACACGTGTAACAGCCCATCACTGAGAGGGGACATCTGATGCAGGGACTGAACCAAGACCCATGGATCTACAGCCATGGCTCCTCTCCAGGGAGAGGCTCGAGAGCTGCCCTCAACATTCAGTGCTGCCCAGAGATTTCTGCATGTGCAAAGTGTCATTGTTTCCCAGTTCTGATTCTGCTACCTTGCTCTATCTCATGAGGCAGATGTTTCCCATCGGTTCAGGGGCTGTGTAAGACCTTTTGGGGCAGCTGTTGCCTTTGCATCCCACACTATCTCTTATTTATACTCTTCACCAGCAGCTGAAGAGTTTGCCACATCCTCCTGCCAGGCTTCCCTGCCTGCCTATCTCAGCTCTGACCTGCACATCTGACACTCCTGTCCCAAGACTCATTTCTCCTAAGTCTGTCAGGTTGGCTGTGATAGCTTCTGCTTGGCATCTGCAGGCTCCAGACAGTCTCTCCCCAAAGGATTTTCTGAAAGACACTGAATTTCTGACCAGGGTTTCATCAGGCTGCCTGCAAAAGGATGTTTCTCAAAACTAGTCAAAGATAGCATTTTGTTATTTTTTATGCGATTATTGAACAAATATCAAAATGCAAAATTGCTCCTGGGATTGGAAAATGGAATTAAATCTTCCAACAAACATGAGAAAATGGATAACGATGTCTCTATTAGCAACAAAATGTTTCATGCTTACAAACTGGAAATCTAACACCCCTCCAGGGAATTCACAATGGTGAGAAAAAATGGTCTAAGACAGCATTCAAAAGAAAAAGATATACATACATTCAAGTGAGACACTGACTGGATGTGGGGTATGCAGGAGGGTGTCCTTGTGTCAGTCCCACCTCAGTGCATTCACAGGCAGTTCAAGAGGTCATTAGTGGAAAGCATTGGCCCAGATCCTCTGCAGTTCCCAGCTGTGCTGAGCCCAGCGTAATGAGGCACAGGAGGCCCACCCCACACAGGGTGCATCCTCCAAACCACTGGTGTGGCCACTAAGTTGTATCGACCCCTGCAAGCAGCCAGAAGGGCAGAGCCGGGACGTGTGGCATGGCTGAGCTTTTTCTGCAAGCACCAAGCTCCAGCCTGTCTGGGAGGGCTCAGGGATGGCATGGCTCAGACCACCTTTGATGGCACCTTTGATATCAGCTGGGCAAACTGGTGGTCCAGCACCATGTATGACACAATGATGAAACACCCCCATTTCTCCCAACTGTCCCAATGCACATGAGAACACCTCTGTTGAGGACATGGTTTAGTAGTGGACTTAATGTTATGTTAACAGTTGGACTCAATGATCTTAAGGATCTTTTCCAACTGAAATGATTCTATGATCTCCAGCATACTGCTTTCGTACAGGACACAGGATTTTCCCTGGGTTCCCTTCTCAAGCCACAACCCTGGGAAACAACCAACTCCAGCGTAACAGCCCAAGAGCTGAAAACAGCATCATCAACTGAATTACATCACACAGTCCAAAAGAAGGAGCACCATTTGGCATGGGGAGAAGTACGGGCATGCAACCACACCCAGGGTTCAGCAGGAGGGAAAAGTTGGCACTGCATGTTTGGCGTGTCCCTCCCAGCTTTGCTTTGGTGTAACACCAACATGGTCATGCTAAGGAGGAACCACCTGGCCAAAGCTCCCCTTAGAATTTACTGCTCAGAAAAATCAACAGATGACATCCCAGTTGCACAGGTCATTTTCACAGCTCCTGTGATGGATTTTCATGAGGGTAAAATTCTCAAAGACTATATACAACCTAAAAGCACTCATATACAACCTGCAAGATGTCCACCAGTCTGCCTTCCCTTCCCTCCCCCTCCTCCTCCCGAGAGCACTGATCATATGAAATGGCTTACCCCATTCTCTTCTATTCTGCATTTAATGGTTTTTGAACTTCAAAGAGAGGGGAGAAAACCCTTTCACTTCACCATGCAATTAAATATTATGCAGTCACATTACTCAAGAACACCTACAAAATACACTGCTAAAATAAACTCCCATTTGAACTCTTCCTGTAATATTTTTCAGAGAGCTCAGAACACACTGCCCCTTCTTCCCACACAGCACTGAAGCACCTACTTCACTTTAACCAGGTACACGCTCTTCCTGGAGTCAAAAGGATTAATCATGTGCTTAAAATTATGCATTTCCCTGAAGTACCTAGCTGAATCCAAGCTTTTGTATATAGAAGTTGCATGGTATAAATTGGAAACACTATTCCTGAGTGAAAGCTATACACACATTAGCAGATAGAACATGTCCAACTCCAGCAGACTGCTTTGAAAATCTAAAATAAAAATGTGCACAATGTACTATATATGAGTATGGATACCCCACACACACCACGAGCATGCCTCATGTATACAATATGGCAGAGCAGAAAGGTCTAAACATAAATTGAGAATATATGAGATAAGATTTTAATTGTGGTTTTAATAACAACAAACTGCTGGAGCTACCTGCTTATTACTATTCTTGAAAAGCAGCATGAAAATAATATTTTAACCTTTCATCTGTAACATGGTCTTTGCTAATAAAATTATCCCAGAGTCATGCAAGCACATAGCTGGTGTCAACTACTTAATATGCAGAATAAATTAAACACCACTTACATATAGCAAAGAAACACCCAGCTAATTTCATGCACGTTCTTGCTGGTCCTTACGCTGGCACAGCCACACAACGAACACAGTTGAGCCCTGCATCTCCTTTTCAAATCCTGTCCTTCTGCAAGAAAACCATCTGACCCACCGCTCTACTAAAACACCCCGTTGCTCTGCCCATCACACTGAGAGTGCTGAAACGAGCTCTGGGTCTCTGCAACTGCAACACACTGCGTTTTATTATACTACAAGGAGACCAGGTCCCACTGATGCCACTTTAAGTATTGTGGAAAGACAGTAACAGAGATTTGGAGAGTGGGGGACCTGACACACTTATCTGTTATTAACTAAACCATGTTAATAATTCTACTTCATCCTCCCAAAACAGAAGTCACCTTGATGAGACAAACACCTTTAGCACCGTTTCAATCCAGCTTCATGCCTTGCGCTACCAGAAACGAATTCGCTGGTATTATATCTGACTTGCTGTTGGTGAACAGCCCATGGAAATCACAAGACTCTTGATAACTGTTTTATCTCCATCAGATATTAAGACTCCCAAGATTCCGAATCAAATACAGGGAATGCCAAGAGGAATCTTTCCCAAAAGACTACACTTTCTCCTCCTACTTAGTGACATATGAGCAATAATAAATATAAAAGAAGATATGAACAGAGACAAAAACCCGGAAGGTCCTGGACATAAAAAAAAACTTATCTGCCAAAAGTGTCTTTCACTACCTGCAGAATAAGGCTCCTGCTTCTCGCTGTGAATGAACTCTTTTCGTTCGTATTTGGCTCTGATCCACTGTTCCCGCAGCAGTCTGGAAAAGAAAAATAGAGAGAAAAAGAAACATGGTCCAAGATACACTAAGGAAGAAACGAGAATAATTAATTCCTCAACCAAAATCCAAGTGCGATTTAAAAGTTTTCCAAAAATTGCATTGTACAGTCTGGAGTCAAGTGTTTCTTCTGTTTACTGTTGGACAGCAATAAATCGTTTCTTTGCACATCCAATTTTATTGGAAACTTATTTAATAAAATTTACAGATTTAGCAGAATAGCCTTTTGCCACCCACCTAACCAGCCTCTACAAAATTCCCTCAAGTATATGAACGATTTTAAAACTAATTTCCTCAGACTACATTCTTCAGTAAATAGGATCAGTAAATGAAAAAAACAACAAACTGCATACAAAAGAAAAATCTTTGCCCTGAAGCTACCGATATGGAAACAGAAATTGGGTATGTCTTGTGTGATGCATGTACATGATGGCCTTTCGGCAGTCGAAGCCGCAGAGATATTGTCTCCTTGTCACGCATGGACAGCTATTCAAAAAAATGGTGATGTATCAGGTTAAAATTATACTTGTAACAAGGAGGGGAAGCTTAGCTCAAGGATGGGTGACATCTGTGACTCAGAGAACGTGGAGCTTGCTGCAGGGTGTCATGCATCTCCCAAACTAAGAGCAACAGGAATTCAAGTGAGAGGTGACCTCTTCAAAATGAAAGGGACGTAGGACAGTCATATCCCAGGCCCTAGCTAACCTCTTGGAAGGAACTAGAGTGTGAAAAGTGAAAAAGCCTCAGAAAGACCAGAAGAACATGGCCGGGTAAGGACGCGAGGGCTGAGCCCTGTGGGACGCAGGATCCAAACAGTGGAGGGTAGTGAAAACTCACCTGGCAGAGCTCTTCCAGACTCACAGTCTGCATTAACAAGTCTAAGAAAGAAATCCATGATGCATGGCAGGAAATGCGTCTATTGCAAAGTCCTTTACCTTTCATGTTGAAAATGATACCAATGATTTATACACCAAGACCTTAAGTTCCAAAAAAGGAAAAGTTACCCCAAAGACGATTTTTTTTCTTTTTTTTTCTGTTTTATTTTAGCATGAATGCTGGAATTAATGAAGTAATTTAGATCTAGAATATGCTAGAAATTACTTCAAACCATTTTTAACTGCACTTAGTTCTTAATTGCCCTAGAACCTTAAATAGCCCAAGCAGGCAGAAATCACAGGCAGAAATAAAGGCATGTGTCATCCCAGATTCACAGCAGACATTTCGAAGTGGCCTACACTGATGACAGTAAAAGATCCCCCAGCACTGGGCGTGCTCTGTAAAACCCATCACACTTCAACACATCACCTTTTCCACCAGTGAAAACTGTTGATACGCTTCATTACCTTTTCTTTTTTTTGCTAACTATGGAATTTAATGCTATCTTTTGAGCAGACACATTCCAGAAATGCTCAAAGATGATAAGTGTACTAAAATTGCTTATGAAAATTCATCTGCAGGTACAGCAAACACATTCACCAAATCTGCAAGACGTTATTCAACAAAAACTGTGGCTGTGATCAGCTTCCTGGTTGTAAAGGAGGAAATAATTGCATGTATTTTGTCCCAACCATTGTTTCATCTCCTTGGTTGGGGCACCAGCCTTCTCCCTCAAGGCTCAAGGAGCACCATAGCTTCCCTGCACCCGAAACTCAACAGTGAGCTTCTGCTGTAACAGAAATAATGCACCAACTCTGCCTTTCCCCCTTCTGTTCCTGTTTCCATGACTGATCTTTAGTTGTTACACACACATCTGCAAGTTTGACTGTGAACTCTGAAGATGAACACCCATCTCCCTTCTGCTGTCACCCTGTGCTACGCTCCGGTTTTGGGTACAACCCATCTTCAATTCATCTCAGGAGGTTCAGATGCATTTTGTGGAAGTGTACAAAGGGGCTCTTCTGGGTTGAGAGCAGGATACTCTCTCTGGATTTGATATCCACATCATGGTAGCCTGCAAATGCAGAAGACTCATGACCCAAAAGGTAGCACTTAATTGCCTGTTTCTATACTTCTGCTGCTCATCAACAAAACTACCAAAATTTAAACATAAAATCAACACAAATATTTAAATTTGTTACCCTTCTTGCAATTCTTCCATCCCAGCTGCTGCAGAGAGCTTGTTATCACTGTAGCCAAACTTGGACCTTTTCAACAAGACGATTAGGGATTTAACTAGAAGGAAGAAAATTCACACCACCCTCAGCTCCAGCTGACTTCAGTGGATTCAGCAGGAGCTGCAGCTGTTCTGAGTCTCTGAAAGTCAGCCTTCCAGTACAAATGTTTAAATACAGTATAAATTAAGGTTCATGTGCAGCAGTGGGAAAACACTTCTGCTGTATAATGCAGACAGTACAAGAGATACACTCTGCTGGTCTCAGGCCTCAGGGAACACTGCTCTGCAGTGACTTATTTCCCGTGATGCCGTCAACAGTGGTGGTTCAATACGTCCCCAGCTTTTGTGCAAGAAAGCATAAACTGGGCAGCTGTGAGGCTCCTCACCCAAAGGTGTATCCTGAGAAGCTGCAAAATGTGCTCGATAACCTCTCCCAGCATTTGGGCCAGAACGTTAGTGGCTCCAATGGCAACTCCCACGGCAGACAGGACACCAGCTGTGTCACTTTCCCAGCTCACAGCGAGCACTTTGACAGCTCACATGTTCTTCTCCTTTCCTCATCATCACAAACCCAGGCTCTTTCAGCAATAGTTTCCAAAAAAACCAAGATACACCAAGAGCAGCCTACAGTTAGGACAACTCAGTGCAAGGCCAGTAGCTGCAACTTCTGCTCCAGTGGTTATTTATGGAAAGCAGAACAACTCCAGCAAAAGAAACTGAAACAAAAACCCAACAAGGACAGTGAGGAGTACGGCCTCTCCCTTTAGTGGAACAAAGAAGTTGAACAGGGACTTGACCACATGCACTCTCACAGACTGGAGGCAATCCTACCTTAAAAAGCAGCTTTTGAGTCTGGCATTAAACCCTAATTTCACTGGCACAGCTCGGATGAATTTAAACAGGAGCAGGAATTTGTCCTGGTGTCTATGGGATACGGGAGCAATTGGAGGGCAGGGACCATCCAGGGGTCCCTCAAGCCATACAGTCTTCACCGTTCTCAGTGAACTTCAGACCTGATCTCCATTTCATTTTAAGTATGCCTTCAGGGGCCTTTTAAACATCTGTTGCTGTGTTTTAGTTGAAATGTGTTTCTCCTGAGATGAATTTGTATGTAAACAACCTGAGGTGGACATCACATGCCAAATAGAAGACCATCCAAACCCCACCTCTGTGAGCAAAAATGACTGTAGCAACAGTCTCATGGTATTTTATTGCACTGCTGTTGATAGGATAATGTAGCAAAAACGCCATTCGTGTTTGTTAGAAAAATATAAGTGCATCATTCCTAAACTGTGGAGATGCACAGCTTTTGGGATCAACTCCAAAAGCTTTAACAGCCCACCTAAAGTCTGGCAGGCTGCTAGTTACAGGGAATGTGTCATTTTTTGGCAATTAGAACAGAAAGGTCTTTGTAATTATCAAGATAGAAACCTGGGAGCAAAGTAAAAAAAAAAACAAAAACAAAAACAAAAAACAACAAAAAAACCCCCAAACAAAAAACCATCAAAAACCATAAAGAAAAAAAAAAAAACAAAAACATTTCCAACAGAATAAGAGAAAATTTGACCCCCAAATGGAACAGGACTGGTCTGTACTGGGGAGATGGCAGGTCCAGAGGCCAACAAAGCACTGCCAACACCAAGAGCTCCAAATCTCACTTCAGGTACTTGTTGCTTGCCTGACCACCCACATGAAAACAAGTTGTCCTGGTTCAGCTAGGACAGAGTCAAGTTTTTCCCCAGCAGAGAGAGAGGGGGAAGGGATCTCCAGCTGGGTTATTCATACCATGCTGACATCAGGTCCAGGGGCAGAGCCTTTTTACTTTCGCTTCTGGTTTTGGGGGTTGCCATACACGCGGTGGGCTTGCTCCTTGACCATTTAGCGGTATTTCTCTGTATATCTTTTGTCTTGTTCACTGTTATTGCTGTTCATTGTTATTATCATTGCTACTGTTGTTGTTCAGATTGTTCTATCACTCTGTTGTATTAAATTCCTTGTTACTTTAGCCCGGGTCTGTGCCTAACTTCCAGCCCAACCGGCTGCGGGTGAGGGAGGGGCAACGGCAACGTGCTCTCCGATTCCAGCAGGGGTTAAACCTGTACACAAGTGTTCTCTGCCATCAAAGGGTCAGCAAGGACAGTTTCAGAAGCAGCCAGTGGAGCAGTTTTATCTTGGTCCCATATACTCAAAGCCTTTCACTCGCAGCAAAAAACACCACTGGAAAAGCTGTTCAAGCAGTTTAATATCAACTGTGGCTGCATGGCTTCACTGCGCTCTGTGGAGGAGTGCTGGCCAGCCAAATTTATATTCTTCAATTTATTGTTACCCAAGACTCTCAGCTGGGCTGGCTTTCCTAGGACGCACTGCAGCACACACACCACAGATGCTGCATGGCTGCTATGATGGCTTTTTGGAGACATATGACAGAGAAGAAGCCCCAGCCAGAGGTGAAAATGGCCCAAAAGACATCAAACACCATCCGCTACCACATTCTGATTGTATCTTTGTGAGCCACCATTGAGTCCAACAAAGACAAAAGAAATTAATGTCATCCAGGAACGCCATTTCCAAAACCCAAATTTGTAGCTTCTGGAATTTGTCAGAAGTTTTTCCAGAAAAAAACCAATCTGCTTTCCACAGGCAGCTCTGTGGATGCAGCTATGCCAAGTTTCCATCAAACAACTGTTTTAATGAAATTTTAAGTCCGAGTCCAAATTTTTGCTCAGATTACAAGGAGAGTCACTGCAGCGTAGACTAAAAGCCTGTCTAGCTTCATGCTCTGCCTCCACATCTTTTCCTATCTGCTAAGTCCTCGCTGTGAGGACTTGCTTTTAAATGGCTTTGTGGAGGCATAAGACAGCTGGGGGGCTTCTTCCAGGCACTCTGTGTGTCACCTCGGCTTGCAGAGACCAGAGAGTGATGTGCCATCCACCCCACCCCCCACCCCCCACCCCACCCCCCCCCCCCAAGACCAGTGACCAACAGTTTGCTTCTGGAGGAGAGCAGAAAGACAGAGTTTTTGATTATCAAGGCATAAAAATCTTGCAGTATGGATTTGAAGAAGTTAAAGCTGAATTTGAGTATGCAAAACCATAACACACTCAATTAAAATGCTAACTGGTTCCTTTTTTGTTTGGTTGTTTTACATGCATGGTCCAGTTCACCACAACGCTGTTTTTCAGAATGACTAAACACAGATTAAAAACATGTAGGAAACAGCCTGTGTCGGTACTATCTTAACCTTGTACTTATTTCCTTTGGAAATTAAAGGCATCAATATGAATTAACAGGCTTATGAGCTAACTACAAAGAGAAAATGCACAACAAGCAGAGAAGACCTTGTGGCCAGCTGGGACTGAAGGAGCAGACAGGTCTCAGGTACTTGGCTGACGACAGGGCAACGCTCAAGCAAAGAATTCTCGAAGCCAAGTGCCCAGTTTGAGCCACCACAGGAGGCTCATCACTTAGGAACCGATGAACAGCCACTCCAAGAGGCCACAGTGCACCACCTCAAGCTTTACACCCAAGACATCAGGCACTCTTGAAAGCCATGGATGTAGAAGCTGAAGACCCTTATTAGTAAGTATGAGCCTGAGCAAAACACTCAACTTTACCCCTCTGGATATTAAGCATTAAAGGAGTTTATCTATAAAATACCAGCAAAAGGAGGTTGAAGAGGAAGAGGAGGCCAGGTGAGAAGTTTGCATCCCTGACCATCATTACACCCCATGTATAGGAGGGGGCCAGACAGACCTTCAGACGCCAGACCGAGATGGTGGGCTTGGTAGCTCCTCTACCAAATGAGCCAAACTTTAAGCAATAAAGAACAAATAATCTAGGCAATTTTCTCTCCCTACATTTTAATCGTACTGTAATACACTGAGACACTTCTGCTAATAACTGTTCTTCAGACAACTATATAGGTGACTCCTCAAGATGCGAGCCTCACTGGGATGCACCCTCTCTTCGACTGATGTCTCATCTCGTTCCAGATAAGTCAACCACCCAGTACAACTCACGCCATTTCATTCTGCCCCATTTTCCCTACCAAGGTACTCAAATGTACTGGCAGTCGGTATATTTAAGTGTTCTGCATAAGGAGCAGATGTAGCTCCCACTTCACCAAGCACAGAGAGGAGTGGAGCAGTACGCTGCAGCTCATACGCAGTTCCACAGAACGATGCTCTGTGTTCCCAAATGAAGCAAAAAGGCAACAGAAAATGACGTGAAGTATTGGGCAGGGACATGGATGTACTTTCAGTACCGCAAAAGCCCAGTAAAAGCTTGTCTCTGTCTTTTTCTATCAGTTTTCAGCCAAGCATATGAATGAACAAAGCCCTTTTCCTTTGCTTTTACTCAAAAGCAATGCTACCCCTGTTGCTCACTGGTGACTCAAAACTCAGCCATGTGCTTGAAGTGTATCTGCCCCAGAAAAGGCTGTTTTACAGCTCTCGGTCTGCTGCTGCAGCGTACAAAGCTGGGCCATGACCACTCGTGACCATCCAAAGATGGTTTTTGTGGTTTAAGTTCCTTACCCAAAGCTCTTTGGGCCAATGCTGTGGTGGTGTAGGAGCATCCCAGAGTCTGGGATTCATTTCAGCCTCAGGAACTCCCCAGTGGTACAGAAGTTGGCTACTCTGCCCACTGCTCCTGATGCATGGGCCAAGTTGCTGACAGACAGATGAGAGGATAGGACAGAAGGAAATTTTTTTTGGTGGGGTTTGGTTTGGGGTTTTTTGCCTATGCACAGCTGGTAAATTTTCCCTGGGCAATTCCAGAGCACCTCTCCAACTTCTCTAACCTTCGCCAAGTGTCTGACAGAGCCAGGAAACCACAATGGGGTTTCTGGAGGATGCAGAAGCCAGATGCAGCAGACAAACACCACTTATTTCCCAAGGAGTCAAACACAACATTGTAGGCAAGAAGAAACAAGGACCAGCTGGCACTGCAGCACTCCTTCCCTCTTGCTCCGAACTTCACAATTCTTCAAGTAATCAAAGTAGAGGGATTCCAGAAGTAGCATTACAAAATTAAGAAGTTTCAAATGAACAAGCAGACTGTCCTTATTATGGCTCATACACCAGCATCCTGCTGTGCTGAGTCTGGGGGCAGCTCCCACAAAGCCTGCCCAGCCACTGCAGCCGGCCAGTGCAGGTTGTTGTAACCAGAAGCGTCAAAACCTCTTGATGCTGGAGAATGTGGGTCGGCACACAAGGGCGTGGTGCCAGCGCTGGATGGAGGTGTCATCCATCGCGATGCTACCCAGGACTGTGAGCTGGGAACAACTCATGCTATTGCAGTGACTGGACTGCAGCGAGGCGGGGAGAAAGCTAAATATATACCCCTTTAAAAAGCAGCACTCCCCTGCTCTTGTTCATCATGCATCTGTTGGAAGGCACAGAGCGCATCTAACTAGAGGAAGAAAAGTACAACCTGGCACACCATCCTCGAAACATTCCCAACATGGAATGTACCCACAGCTGCTTATACTGCAGCAATGTCAGAAGGAGATCTGTTACTGCAAGAGGTTGCATCTATCCCGAAACACCCTGCTGCTACTGCAGAGGCCCAGCAGTGCTGGAGAACCCTTACATGAACTCCAGGCTCAGTTCAAAAATCAGGGCATTCAGGCTGAAAATTGTCCCAGGGCAAAACAGGCACAAGCTGGGAACACAAAAGAGCCAGAAATTGGTCTCCCAGACGCTTGCAGGAAGACTAGCCCTGCCTCATCTTCCCAATCAATTAATCAATCAATAAATAAATAACCAAAAAGAAACATCAGCAAAACCCCTCAACCCTCCTGCTGATGTTTCTCACAGGCTATAAGCCCAGCAACATCTCTCCCCACTGGGCATCAGGAAGGGCTGTGGATAGAGCGGCTGCCCCAGCACCAGCACAGTCCCTGTGTGCTCACCGGCAGCTTTGACAGGGCCGTGGCTGGAGCTCAGCCACCGCTCAGCAAAGCTCCCCAGAGTGCAACTGCATCGCAGGATGGAGGAAGGAAAATATCGTAGTGGCAAAGCCCGAGCTGCACTACCAAAGGAAGCCAAATCGTCTGTGGCTGGTTCTGTGCTCAGTTTTTTCTGCAAGGCCGACAGCAGAAAGAACGAAAATGCTTGTGGTGTCTAAGCTGCCTGAGCCGCAGGGTGAACTTTCACTATCTCTCAGCCTGACCTCTGCAAGGAGAGTTGGGTGTGATTTGCACCCAGCTCTCGGGACACCCCAAGCTGCAGAGGCACCTGCCCCACCTCCAGCCAGGCTCCCTCGCATGAGCTCTGAGCCGCCTCGCGCAGGGCTGGGGCGTGGAAGAGAACCAGGAGTCTGCTCCTCAACAACCCAAATAGCCCCCAGCCCTGTAAGCAGAAAACAGCAGCTAAGGCTGGAGTGCAACATCTAATTGAATTTAACTAAGACTTCTTAAGAGTAAATAAAATCAAAATCCCTACAATTGCATTTCTCCTTCCGATGACAACTAGGTGAAAAATCTTGCTTCTCCATTCCTAACATCACAAGTACATGCAAGTCTCAAAACAACACAGGTGACTGGAATTTTTGGAGCTCAGCAATACAGATGCAATACTGGATCTCTTAGGACCACGACAGTTCACCAAAGTTGTCTGTTCACCAAGGATGGCATTCACCTCCCAGCTCCTGGCAGAGCCAACAACTTCTCCTGCTGTCTGGCTAACATGGGGAGCTTGGGGCACCCTTCTTCTTCCTTGTATCAGAATGACACTAAGGAGAAGGCAGAGGAACTAAGCATGAATAACACCCTGACAAAAGACTTTTTGTTTCAACCCAATTCTGTGGAGAAGCAAGACAGAAATTATCAATTTTCCCTTTGTAGATGCACCATCTTAGGAAGTGCAATCTATTTACACAGAAAGATGCAAGCAGCAATGGATGCACAGGGATGAGAAGAATGCTAGAGCCATCTACAAGGGGCACCATAGACCCCACAGGGATGTTGAGACACCCATCAGAAAACTCTGGCCACCAAATTCTGCAGTAACAGGACACATCTGTCCTTGGGCTGCCAGGTCTGCTGGTCAGGGGAGAGAGAGGCAAGATTTTGTGCATGAAGATGATGGATTAATGCCGTGCCCAGAGCGTGAAGAAAAGTAGGAAGCCTGGCCTGTGTTAGGTGGAGGAACAGCAATCCCGCTGTCTGAGTGTGGACAGGCAGGAGCAGGAAGGTTTCATCCTTGACTGTCACAAGGCAAGTTCCCTCCACCCTCCTCCAGCCACCAGGTTTGAGGAGCTATTTTTCAAAAATGAGTCATTACTAAATCACAGCCCTGACCTTTCAGATCCTCACCCACACAAGCTCTTCTGAGTCCCCAGGAAAACCCACATGAAGCATCTTCTCCACCTTCCCTAAGTCAGGATCCAGAAGTGATGCTTGAAGACCAGTTCAGTTGGGAAGAGAATCTGAAAGGTCCCAAATTCCCAACATGCTCAAACATATACAGGCCCTTCCCTCTCTCTGCCTGGGGAAAGACAGGGTTAAAAAACCAAAACAAAACACCTCACTTTGCCGAAGCTGTTTTCCTGAAATGAAGGAAAAAAATAAACAATGGTGCTGCCACGTTCAGCTGCATTTGTGCCATCTCCTCCCCTGAACCTGCGGGATTGCTCCAGCTCGGGGCACCTTCCCAGTGGCTTCTCTTGGGCTCCCTCCCACAACGGCAGAGGTGTTCCAGCAACAGGAAAGGTAAAAGGCTGAGGCAGTTTTTTTCCTGGAGAAAAATAATCCTGGCAAGATAATCACAACACACTCAGAGTGTGCCCCTCCACAACACACAGTGGCTTTGCCAATCCTCAAATCATTTCTGTACTTGTCAGAACTGTGGAAGCTGCTGCCAGAAGCCATTTTAGATCAAAACCAAGATCTGGGAGCACTGCATAAATGGATGCTTTTTTTTTTTTTTATTGTCAGGCCAGGCAGCACCACTCATACCTGGGCCTTCCTAGATTTAGTATTTGAGCATCATCAAACAGGGGGTAACAGATGCACCACTAAGATATTTCACAGGCACAACAGGTGCCCTCTTTTGTCTTTACTAGAAAAGGCATTTTGCATGACATAGGAAGACAATAAGTCTTTTAATAGCTATTACAAGAAGATTAAAAACAAAGTCACTTTGAGAATGAGCACAGGTACTCATGAACACTTTGGCCCACCTTCAGTATGATTTCAGATTTGGGGAACACAGCAGAGCTTTCCTACCCAAAGGCTAATCTCTCACACAGGGAACCCTACGAACCCTTCCAGTACTTCTGTTGTGGGCACCTCTTATGATGCTCAAATACATCATCTGGCTGCTCAGAGCCTCGCACATCACTACCACACCACTGAACCACACCTCCCTCTTTAATTAGTGACGCCCAGCTAAAGCAGCAATATTGAGAGGGATCTCATGGACCAGTACTCACTGGTTTGCTAATACTAAAGAACTGGCTCTGGAAATGATGCCCTCCAGACCCTCTGTAAAGACTGGTTTCACAAAGATACAAAACCCCCTTGATATTCTGCAAGACTGGACCCTAAAAACCAATTTCAGTTCACCTTCTTGCTCAGCTCTCTTGTTCTACAAAGGCTACCCCAGCTTACTAGGGAGGTTTACTCTTCGTGTGACAGAAAATACCTTTTCACTTGCCTTCAAGGAGGAGACTATTTCTCTTTTAGGCAAAAAACAGAAAATCCACCATCGTTGCACTAAAGCCCAGCATTATTGCACTATGAGTAACCTGTAACCTAGCATCTCATACAGCAGATGAGCAAGTTCTGTTTTGATGCAGAAGGGCTATTTGAAAAGGCAGAGGAAATCAATGGGTAGAAATTGGCATTTTTGTGGCCTTAGAAATTTAGAAGAGTCTGGGGAACAGACAAACTATTGACTTCCCTGCATCATCTCAACTGTACTTATTAAATAAGATCCCACATGTAGTATAAACTCTACCATATGCATGCAGAAGAAAAAAGATTTTCAGGGCCTTTTATAAATGAAACCTCCTTTGTGGCTAAAAAAATGTATCATGCTAAAACTAAAATATTACAGAGGCTGCAGCTGCACAAACAAGTAAATGTTGTTTACCAGCAAAGGTATTTACTTACTGACAGTCAAGAAATGTTGGCTTGTAATAAAATGGTGGCATTTTAGATTCATATTTTGCTTTTGCTACATTGTTTCCATTCGAGGCCATAAACTGTAAAAAAAGAAAAAACAGAAAAGATTAAAAAATCATAATGGTATTTTCCTTTGTCCTCTTTTGCTTCTACAGAGTAATAAAATTATTGGGATGGGGCCTCTGTTCAATTTCTGAGAGGTTTCCCCAGGAATGGGCACAGAAGGGATGCTGTAAAGATTGTGCCTGCAAACCAGGGCTCAGAAATTAATATTGATTATTATTGCCAGGGCTCGCCCAGCTTAATATGACACTGGGGACAAGTCCGTGTCCCAGTCCCAGGTGCACAATCCCCACAGGAGCAGAAGGCAGCACGTGCTGGCATTTCCCACTTGCAGGCATGGGAATGAGATGGCTCCCAGGGAATCTAGCACAGAAATTAGGTAACCAGAGGGCAAAACCTGACACTAACTTTAAGTCTCCACATGTGACAGCTCCAGCAAGGTAACAGTCTCCGACAATATGTTCTTTGCTTGTTCCAAAAGGATAATTTTATTTTTGCTAAGCCATGCCAGCAATCTCAGAATGGAGCTTGAAGTATTAAATATATAAATAAAAATTCTATCTGCCCTGACAGCCCTCCGCTCCTTCTGATCTTGTACACAAATGGTTAGTTGAGAACTCTGCAAACAAAACCACACATTTCCCAATTCAAATATTTTATTTAATGAAAGTCACTATATAAGTGTAAAAAAATCATTCTTTTCCAGGCAGCCATGCTAAATACATTTTGTCTTGTATCAAATGCCAAGCATACAAGCATAACAAGCAGCAAGCAGCTAAGCTTTTTCTTTTTTTTTTTCCCCTAAGCAATTTTTTTTCATTATTTTCATGTTTTTGAGCTTCTCAAGCTTACATATTCAATATAGTCTCAAAAACATCAGGGAATGGAAAACCCAAGCAACATAAAGGCTTATTTTTCTTATAAAACACATGATTCCATGAGCTGTGGCTTTCAGGAAAGCCTCAAATCTACAACCTACAAGATAAAGATCAATGACTGGTAGTGTTCTTCATGCCTTTAAAGACACCATTAGTCAAAGCAGAAAGGTTTCCAAGGTAGGCTTGCCTTTAGCAACATCACCCAAACCTACACAGGTGTGTGGCATAAATAGAGAGAATTTATACGATGAAGGTTCAGTTCTTCAACACATGAGTTTAAAAGTCTTCAAGCCTAAGTGGAACAAAGCCAGAAATAGGTAGGTTGGGCAGGGGTGGTGGACTAGAGGTCTAGTCTACTGCCTAGTCTTGGCTAGAGGTAACATAAAAAACAGAATAAGACAATTAATTTAAAATTAGTAATTTTTAAACCGCTCTATTTCACTGACATTTTTATAGGGGTGGAGGAAACCATCATAACCTCTTCATGAAACGGCTATTCCATTTTTCAGTCAGCATCACAGACCTCATTCCAACATTCAGGAATTATCTCGACATGTTTTCTGAAATTACGTTTGTGTGGCATCTTCAGAAAGGACTTGGGTTTACCGCTTTTCTGGTAAAACGCAGCAACCCAAACTCACTGGTACTCCAGGTCTCAGATGCACATACCTCCACTTGAGCATCGTCCCAGTCATCCAGACGGACTGACTTCACTTTGCTGACTTGGGGAATATTTCGATGGATTCCTGAACAATTCAAGCAGATGAAAATCCCTAGGCTATGGGAAGCCCAGTCCGGGTCTGAAAGCAAGAAGGAAAGAGAGAATTGCACTTGACTGGTCTGTTGGATTTGGCACAGGAGGAATGAGGGACGGGGCAGGACAGGGTATGGCAGGGGAGTTCAGGAGTCACCAGGTCCGAGTTCCCTGATTTTAAAGGCATCAAATAAATATACAAGCAAAACAGAGATATGTGCTAGTTTATATTGACAGCAATACATATTAAAATAACAATTAACAGATCTGTACTCTCAGGTGCAGCTGTTATTCACAAAAACCCCAATATACAGACAACTGCATATGCCCAAGACCTCCAAAACTCACTCCATGCTCACAGGAAGAAAAGAGGTGCATGTCCATCTTTCACCAGCAAATCCCACCCAAGCACTGAGTGGAACACAAATTGCACAATTAAAACAAACAGCTCAGGGAAACTGCTATGCTGCTCCCTTGCTTTGCGTTTTTTGTTTGTTTTTTTTTTTTTTCCCTTTCCCCACAGTGGAAGTGCTCCACAAAGAGACTTTCCTCCTACAGCTACAGCTGCCCAGCACCACAGGCCTCCATGCCAGGAGGTTTCCAGCCCTTGCCTTAATGGAAAAATGCTGCCAGTGGCAGCTTGTACTTTCTCTGAGCAAAACCACGCACTGTTTACAGCCCTGAGCTGACGTCTCACACAAAGCACTTTAAACACAAGTCCCTCGCCTCCAAATTCCTCCTTGGGAGAAGCATTGCCCGAAGCACGGGGAGACCGAGAGGAACCGGAGGAGGGCAGGGGCCGGGGGCAGGACACATCCACCAGTGTCCCTGGCGCTGCCTCGCAAATAAAGCCCATACAGGGATCTTTGTTTGAACTCTGACTAGCAAATGTCAGAGCCTGCTATTCCAGCTGCGCCCCAGCAGAAAGAGCTTCCTTGCAAGTCACCGGGTCAGCCACTAAATTCTTCCCCTCCTCCCAACGGAGGTCTCCTCGCCCCATGCTCCCCCAAACCCACGCGTGTGGGAGCCCCCCAGCCGCCCCATTGCATCGGGCTGTCGAGGGGTAAGGGCAGGTCTTCCTTTCTCACAAACTGTCGTCGTTTGTTTATTCCCCTTCAGTAATTACACTACACACTCACTCCTCACAGTGCAGCAATTATTTATAAAAAGCAAGGGAACGTGCTTTCTCCTTCTTATACATATTTAATGGTCTGGCCATGTCAGTGGAGCAGGGCAGGCTGGCATGGGGCAACACAGCTCCTCTGCACAGGTCTGCTACCAGCCCCTGCCCACGGGGATGGCCACCAGACTTCCCCAGCACACCCCAGGGAAGATAAAGTCCATTTCCCAGGGGGGGCCGTGTTCAGATATAAACCCAAGAGCTAAATAAGCAGCCTCATCGGACGCAGCAGGGTGCCCATCCAGGAGAGGAGAGCAAATTCCCAAGCTGTTACAAATCCCATCAGCTGCAGCTCCCTTGGCACAGGGCTGGGACCAGCAGCCACAAATAAAGGGTTTTTTTTTTCCTCTTTCACATGGTCTCCCATCCTCATGTGAGACGCCAACAACTGTAGCTCAGGCCTGGCAAATATAAAACCAGTCAAGTCAATCTAAGTGCACCACAGCAGCAACCAAATACTGCCCACATCCAGCCATGCCAGTGAGGACACGGGTGCTCTGCCCCCCGAGTCCCGATCCCCGCACCCTCAGCCCACTCCTCCCACAGGACCAGGTGACAGTTTCACACCACACCTGAGGGCAGACACTCCCACTTACTCCAACTGCAAAGGCTGCTGCCAGTTATTGGGTTACGGACTGGCAACAAGAATCAAGAGTTTTGCATGCACATGCACATTTCTGTACTTTAGCTCTTCATGTCATCCTCTCCCATCTTGAGATACGTGGCTGTAATCAAAGTCTGGGACCTACCAAACTTCCTACCACAAAAATAGTCCAAGGTGCAGAACTGTTGCCTCATGGTAGCCCAGGACCATGGGAACAAACGATGTGAGTCAGGCAAAGTGAAAGCATCAGGGTCTGCTGTGGAAGAAAACATCTCCAACTTCCACACAGCAGATCAGGCACAAGGAAGGGTGAGAGGATCCAGAGGACAGGGCAGGCACAGAGCAGCAGCAACAGTGAGGAAGAGGAAGCCATGGCAGCAGAGTCTGGATTAATAACCGTGCTTCAAGCCTTCTGATGTAACGATATCTGATCAAAACAGTGCCCGACTCAGGGAAGTGGGTATCAAAGCATGCGTCAGTCTCCACAGGTTTTATCAGGAGCCCCAACATTTGTTTTATGTTAACAAATTTATCTTAGGCATGCAGGTGGATTTCTATATATTGTCTGCAACTTCCTAGACTCAGGTTTCCAAAGTCCTCTCGCAGAAGTAACCCCTCCTCTGCCTGCACTGCTGTGCGCAACAGGACCAGGAGACATCACACCTTCCTCCAGCCAGGGATAAGGACACATTTAGGTGGAGGAACATTCTGCAAGAAGACCCTCAGGCTCAGACAGAAGACACTCCAGCTCTGGTGGACATTGACCCAACTCATGCCCAAGCCATTTCTTCTTGACGTGGGCAAACAGCACTCAAGCTACGGGTTTCAATTACAGCTGGGGCTTCAAATCATTGTCCTGACATGAACAGTATTTTCTTTAGACCAGCCTCTTAAACATGCATCCCCCCTGCTCCACATAATGTCAAGCAATGTCTAGTTAAGAAAACAAAGGCTGAGCTATATGCAGGAGCATACACAAATGGTTTCCAGAAGAAGATAGTACTTCAGAGGAGCAAAGATGACAGCATTAATGGTGACCCCACTCTTGGAGGGGATGACCTCAGCTTGTTCAATAAAAACACCCCTGCTAGTTATCTCCTCCTGATCACCTTCCTTTCAGTGCTTCCTCTCTTGCCTAGACTCAAGGTCTGTGTCTGTCCAACATCAACAACATCCCACACAGTAAACTTCAAGGAACACCATGACGGAGCTGCATGCTTCACTCAACTCACCAGGACCAATACCAGCAGTCTGCATTGCTGCCTTATATAATAGCAACTTACCCCTCATTGTTCTTCTAGTTTTAAAAATACCTATCTCTTAAATCAAAAAATCATGCAGCAAGGGGGAGATGTAAGAGTTGCAGATGCTCAGCTAGTTGTGTGCTGCTCTTCTGTGACAGCCGCAGCCCAGAAATACACAGATTTGGCAACTGTTTTCAGTGCCAAAGGGAACACCAGGCAGGAGGAGAGTTCAAATGCCTCAGGTGCTGAGTTAGCTCCATCCAAAAAACTGCTAAGTAGCAAAATACCTCAGGACCAACTGATCTACCAGGGAAATCTCTCTAAAATGTCACTGTTATAATAATTTATCAGAGATTTCCCATGCCTCTTGCTCTTCTGGCTGAAGACATCTGACTGAGAAAGCAAGCCAGACCAAGCCTTTCCTGGACTGTCGTTGAAAGCCAAAAGCAATTTCAAAGTGTCGTCTGAACAAGACAGAGTTATGGACCCACACAGGTCCCTGGGCTGGTGCCTCCCTGTGACCCCCCCATGCTGCCATTCTACCCACAGACAGGCTGGAGGATTCCCTGACTCCATCTTCTGAAGGGCTCTGCCAACACTGCTTCCCCGTCTCACCTGCTCCCTGCCCTTGTGACCATTTTTGAAAAAGCCTAGCTACGAGACCTCTACAGCCACACATCTTCTGCAGGAACTGGTGACAGATCCCCAGACAGATGGCTGCTGGCCAGGGTGAGCACCCACTTCTGTGGGGATGTTTTTCCAAAGCCCTTCACGAGGCTTGGGGCTGTCGGTGGCTACGGCGCTCCCCAGGCACATCACAGTCCCTCTCTCTTCATTTCTGCTCTCCAGCGTGAACAACATGAAAAATTGTCATCTCAGGAGCACAGTAGATAACGCCAGCAATCTCTGACCTTGGCATAATCACAGACTCCAACCCTTCAACTGACTGTGCCAATGCAGGCTTCAAGATAAGACATCTTATCAAGCACAGGAATAAATTCACATAAGCGTATTCATACAAGAAAAGTAAGTTTTGGGGCAGCACCATTAGTTTAGTGAAGCAGTGTCCCCAGGCTGTACGGCCAGTGGTGCGAATGCCTGCCCGCAGCGAGCTGAGGTCTCCGCAGCCAGCTGAAGTCCACCTTGCTGCTAAACACTTCAACTGCTGGAACACGTTCTCCATGCTGGACTTTACTGGGGAGTTCAGTAACTTTATTTAAGCCATTTTAGCTGGGCAGGGCACAAAAAAATGCACCAAAATGGTAATATATCATAATCTGGACATTTTGGTCACTGCCCAAAAAAGATGATTTTTTTTCTAAGTCTCCAGAGTTTCAAGCAAACAGCAGTGAAGCCTAATGAAAACTCTCTGGCACGCCCAAGTTCCACACAAATGACTTTATTCCATTATGTCCAGCCAAAAGGAATAACAACTAACAAGGAGCAAGGGGAATATTAAATCAAATAACAGTGTTTTAAGTGCAGAAAGTCTCTTATCCTGCAGCATCATTGCTTCAGAACAACCGATGCCAGCTCTAGAAGGCTTTCCCTGCCCAACATGGTAGAGATTTCTGGTCACTTACAAACAGATTATAATGCTTTCAAAATTAAAAAAAAAAAAACCCTTGATTCAACTTCATTTTAAAAATTGAACAACTAAACAAAGCTAAACTAAACGCATTGAAAGGGAATTGGGGTGGTATTCTCCTACCTCATTCATCTGAAAGGGAAGGCACAAACAGAGATTAGGGAAGCATCCAAAGCAAAACTAGAACACTTGGGCAACAGAGCTAAATTCAGAAATTAACCCAGCCCCTTTTGCCACCACAAGCCCCAGGAAAACCCAGCACACAGAACAACGAAGTCTGCAGCTTGAACACCCAACAGAGGGGAAAAACAAAGTCTGGATGCAGAAAAAAGCAACATAAGACACAAGACAATTTATACAAACCAAAAGGAGAGTGGAGAAGATTGAAGCGTCATGCCAGTGGAATTTAATTTTTTTAATAAATAATCAATATTTCCTGTATCCAGAATACAGAGTTCCAGTTTAAAAATCCCCAGATGCCACCAACCAAAGCTGTAGCAGGCTCAAAGCAGCCACAAAACAAGAGCAAAAACTTACTCGGATGCCCCTGCTCCACCTTTTGCCTTAAACTACAGTTACCACTATACAGAGCACAGTATATTGCTGACCAAGACAAATCCCTTGGAGAAGGCAGCCCGTGCACAGCTATACCCTGTTAACACATCCTCCAGCACACAAACAATGCCCTGACCCTTAATTAGCTGCCTGGCTGCATCCCCGCTACACCAGCTGGGTGGGAGCCTGTGTTTTGTTGGGATGGAGATTCAACAGATTTTTCTGATCTCTCTCCCCTGTTTGAGGTGATAAAGACTAATTAGAGGGGAGAGGAAGACCTCTCAAGGTAGGCAAAACCTTTTGTTACCCTGCACTAGAAAGGTAACTCATGCCCTGTGATACAGGATCTAATCACAGGGATTTCAGTGCAATCAACACTTTTCTGCTTGCCACTCAGCTGCTGCTGATTTCCTAAATGCCCCAGCCAGGAGAACCTCATATTCAGCACTGAAGTTCCGTTGCTATTTACTTTGGGAAAAGATTAGGAGATTAATAAACAGACCCTGGTCATGCGTGTTTAAAAATACAATAAAAGACGTTAAAACTGAAGCCAAAGAGCCTCCCACCAACACTCCTCTCTAAGTAGGAAAATTTTTCAGTGAAGGCACTAAACTTGCCAAGGTCTTTTTATTCAGCTGGCAGGTCTCAGCAGCCCCCTCTGCTTGCTGTCTGCAACCCAGGCACCAGGTCTGGGCAGAAAACACCGTCACATTAAACCTCCTTTGTTTCAAAAAAGTCCCTTTCCCTGCTGAAAGTGGCATCGAGCTAAACACAACTGCTACGGGATTTTATTTTTTTTTTTTTTTCTTTTTAACCTTCTTACCCCTCCGCTCTGCTTATGACCAGGGAGAAGGGCTGGCAAATTCCCAAGGAAAAAAAAAACAAAAAAACCCCACTGTTTAAGTGAGAGGACAATGAAGGTGCAGGAACAAGTTTCCACTTTTAGCTTGAAAATGAAAAGCCCGTTTCACGCCATTAGAGCAGCGAAGCTCTGGAACAGCTTTCCAGTAGGAGGTAGTGGGGGCAAGAGAGAGAACTAGCTGTGAGGCAGAGCCCCATCACTCCACGGAGGGGATGGGAGATGTCGCTGCAGATGACAGCATGAGGCAGGACCCGATGACTCAGTCAGTTGTCTTCCCGATCTGTGTTTTTAGGACCATCAGTTGGATAGGGGAAGGAGAGGGTTGAGATCAAATCCTTCCAGTGCCTTCTCACCCTGAGTAAATCAAGCAACCTCCAGCAGTCGTGTGTTCCCCTCTAATCACCACCTTCACTTCATGACATCAAGGGAATGGAAAAGCTTCACCTGCTTTAGAAATGAAAAGATGCTGGGCCTGCAGGAAAGGTGATTACAACCACCTCAGCCACACACCATCCACACTCAGGCTTTTATATATACTGTTACACCAAAATACCAGATCTGCTTGGCTTTGCAGCACCAAGCTTTGACACCAGACTCCCCTCCATCACGTGCCTTCTGCTCTTCCTCCACCCCTCATCCCCCCTGAGCCCCAGGCACTGAGGCTGATGTTACCCAGGATCCATGTCCCAGTAATCCATCCCAAATAAGAAAGATGAAGATGAAAATGATAAAAACAAGCCATGTAAACTGCTGCCAGAGGGTTTAAACTGCAGGATCCCTTTGATGGGATTTCCATTTCTGTCTTCAGAGCTTCCCTGTCCTCCTACAATGTAAATGATTCTCGCTCCATGGAAACACAAGCCTAAGTCATAGAAAAATGGAGTAAAGAGAGAAATACTCAAGGTCTTGTTATGCCCTGAGATAACCATCCGTCTCATGATGTGAGGAAAGATTGCCTGAGACAAAGAATCATTTAGGGGGAAAAAAAAAAATAAAAAGGCCGAACTGCCACATTAGTCTTGAAGAAAAAAAGATTATTCTAATACATGGAGAGCCATTATACACCAGCAATTCAGCAAGATTGTTCAGTTTGCACTTAAGACTGCATTTACCATGCTGTCTTCACTGGGAAAGCACATCTTTAAACCCACCAAAACAAACACACCGCAAACCAACATCCAGAACCCCGACTTCAATACAGAAGCATGTCATGACAGAGGACTTGATGCCCCAGATAACGACTTTATTACAGTGGCTCCCACCCCAGAATTCAGTCTCAGAAACATAGCTAACGCAATCTCATTATTCATTACAGATGGATGATATTTTTGCAACTGAAACATCTTTTATTCAAAAACAAACTTACATTGCAAATAAGGTTTTGCAATGATACAATTAATAAAAATCTAGCTAAAAACTTAAAAAAAAAAACAACCCACAACCAAAACTGCAAGTGAAAAATGTAACCTCTCAGGTTTTTTTCCACTCCAATTCTCAGTTTCTAGTTCAGCATCCTTTCTGCATTCCCAGCTGCTGTGGCCAGGGCCACTGTAAGCCTGTTCTCCCTACCTGAGACATGCCCTCAAAATCTGGGAGGAGTTTTAGGAAGCTCTCCTTTGCACCACAGATTTTTTTCTTCCAGAGACAGATCTGACCTCATCGCATTCAATACCACATCCCACCCGGCTACAAGTGTCCAGATCCTGTGCACAAACCTGGGGAACACACATCTTGAACAGAGCAGCCTTGCTTGCCGGACTTGGCCGCTTAAATAATCCTCAATCACGATTAAGTGGCACATTCTGGCGCAGACCCAGGCAATCAGCAAGTTTTGCCTAGATGCCCCCAAGGAGATGCAATGACCCTTCAGGGGATGAAGTTACTTACACAGCCGGGGAGAAAAAGCACTGCCTCCCTTGATGCTCCCTGTCCATCCCAAGCTTTGATTTTTTGCATGGTCACAGCTTAGCCTCAACAATGCCAAGCTGCGAGCTCTTCTGCATTATATACATGAGTATACAATACCTGGGACAAGCTCTTACTTCAGGGCTATGGCTACTGAGCCTCACCCAAATACCAAAACAGTAACAAAAGAAAATAACCTTTCTTGACAGCAGGAAGAAAAAAAAACTTTCACTGACTGGCTGATTTCTGAAACAAAAACTTCCAAGAGCAAAAGAAAACCCAGCTGTCTTCCAAACACAGAGATTTGTGAAGTGACTAATAGAGATTTTTCTCCTCTTTCTGACCCATCCTATTCTTTGTTATCAGTATCCCTGAGCTAAATGGCTACCTCTTATCGTGGATCTTGAGGATTTCAGGGAAAGGAACACACCCACCTGAGAAACAACAATAATTAATCAGGGATCCTGACCATTCTCTTACCCCCAGCTGTACCAGATCAGCACTATGATGATACATACATGTGGGAAAGCACAAGTATGCCCTGCTTTCCTCATCTTCTGTTCATTCCACACCCTCTCTCTTTTTTCAGTCTCACTTTTTTTTTTTTCCCCTCTGCTTTAGTACTTTTCCAGTGTCTAGCTGTCCACTCTGTTCCAGCTCTCACCTTTATCCTTCTGTGCATCCCACTCCTCAGCAAAGAACATACTTACACCTCATTCTGGAGGCTCGCTGGACACTTATCCCGCATTATCTCATACCCAGAAAGACCTGGTCTGCCACACTTGCCCAGGATGAATAACACAATTCAGCCTGAACATTTTAAATATTATCTACAGACATTAACTTATGTTAAGCAGCCCAGGGCATCTCAAGTTTATCATTACTCCCAGGCAGATGAGCACATTACATCACCGCGAGTAGCTCTCATTTACTAAAGCAACTGAAGCAAAGCGATCACTAAAGAAATTGGGTTGATGAACAGACATCCAGTCCCAAGGAAGTAATGCTGTGACAGTTCAGAAGAGAGGCCGAATGGTATTAATATAGCACATCTTGTGTTACAAAAGACACTGGCCCAAATTCTCCTCTCCAAGTTTCAGATTCACTAGGACATCTCTGCATGCAAATGTCACCACAGGCAAAATATGGTTTTGTTGTTTTATAAGCCCATTTGGAGCCTTTAAAAACAACCCTCTTTCCCTGCTGTGAGCTATTTTACTGACCTACAGCTTCATCTCCATCCTGCTGATGCTGGGAAACTTCCCATTTTGCGGAGGGGGTTTATATTACACACAGGGCAAGGGAGAATTACCCCATTGATCTGAATGGCACAGGCTTGTAAAGTCTTCTCTGGGAAGGAATAATTTAGGCAGACACCTATTTGGTAAGCCCAAGCTGTGCTCAGCAAGATACCTCAAGGGTGGGCTGGTACAGTTAGACAGCAACCCCAGGCAGCAGATGGGTGGGAGCAGGCAGAGCAGCACAGCGCTGCAAAGCAGTTCACACTATGCAGAAAGTTCTTTGTCCTTTCCAGCCGGGTACCGGGGGACACAGAGCATGTGAAAGTGAGCTGCAGTGTCCTGAGATGTAGACTGGGGACATAAAACCATTGGTGATGGTATGAGCTGGATGGGGGTATCCAATAGATCTTGAAATCCTAAATAAATCAATAGCCAGAAAAATAAGGTTCAGCTGAAGCGCTGGGTTTTCTTTAACCTATAGAATGACAGGCTGAAAAGGACATCCTTTCTCTACATCGCTTCAGAGCCATCCTGCCCAAGCTAATACAAATTTAGGTGTTTCTGTAGGGTTGTTTTTGTTTGTTTGGGGTTTTTTTTTAAAAAAGGAAAGTTACTTGCTATGTAATTTTCTAAGATTCTTCTCAAAGGCAGGTGCCACCATACCACGCAGACCCTGCTCAGCAAGAGCAAAGGCTTTCCCACGCTCACACCCCGACCCCAACAATTCACCCTCCAACGGGCCGGGAAGATGCTCCTCGCTCAGATCTTCTCCCCTCCGGAGATCACGGACATCTCGGCCCCGTCCTCTGCGCCGCGTTAAGCAGCGCGCAAGGCAGGCGCCCATCGACGGCACCGCTGGCCAAAGGTTGGTGGGCAGGATGCCCAGGGCAGTGCCTCTGGTTCCCCCGCTGTTTGCTCACTGACAGGGCGGGGGCAGCCACAAAAGCCAGGCTGTTCGCGAGGGGACACGGAGGACCAGCCGCCCCGGGCACCCCCCATGGCAGAGCCCCCAGCCGCCCGGTTAACGACACCGGGGCTGCACTGCAGACGGCGGGGACCTGCCGGGGATGACATCAGCGCTGCCACGGCCGGGCGAGGGGCCGGGCCGGGAGGGAGGGAGGGAGGCGGCGGGGTTGGCGGGGGGGGGCGAGACCTCAGCCGGGGCTGCTCGGCGGGTACCGCGGCAGCGCATCCCCATCCCTCCACCCTGCCCCGGAGCATCCCCGCTGCATCCCCCCCGGCGGTATGGGGGTGGCATCACCCCTCGGCAGGGCGCGGGGAGGGCCGACACCCCTACCACCCCCCGCCGCTCCGCCGTGCGGACAGGTGCGGCCGCCGCCCGCGCCCCCCGCCTCGCCCTGCCCTTACCCGGGGCGGCGCAGTCGGCGCACGCCGCGTTGCCCGGCCGCTGGAGCAGCTCCACCAGCGCTTTCCTGCTCCTCTCCTTCGCCATGGGGGCGGCGGGCGGTGCGGGGCGGTGCGGGGCTCCGCTCGGCTCCGCTGCGGCTACGCGAGGCTCATGGCGCGGGGCGGGGGGCGCTGGCGAGGCGGGCGGCGCGCCCGGGCTGCTCCATGCGGCCCCGCTCGCCCCGCGCAAGGTGAACGCCTCCGGGGGAGGGGGACGCGGGGGGACGAGCCGGGGCGGCTTCTCGCCCTGCACCCCTCCTCGCCCCGCCGCTGCCGGAGCCGGAGCCGCCCGCCCGGGCACGGCGCCGGTTCCGCCTTCCGCCGGGCCCCGGGGGCTGGCGGCTCCCTGCGCCGCTCGCCCGCGACCTCCAGCGGCCGCTCGTCGCCGGGGCCGTCCGTCCCCGGGGCGGGGGGGGGGGGTCCCCGACCGTCAGGACATCCCAGCACTGCCCACCGCCCAGCGGTCCCTTCCCGGGTTTGATCGGGGGGGACCGTGACGCGCCCCGGCCCCTGCGCGGGGAGGGGATGCTCTCGCCCCACGGGCTTGGCAGCGGGGAGGGGGGGGCCGGGGGTCTTCGCCTCGGGAAGGTTGTGGTTCACAGCACCCCAGCTTCTCTGGGTGGGGCCTCACCGCTCGAGCAGCTTGGCAGGTTCATAAGCAATGCTTTTGGGGCGCCTCTTCAACGTTAGCATCTTTTGGGGTACCGGTAAATGTTTAACTGGTACCCACGTGCGCTCCAAAACGCTCCTCCTTCACCGCTCTCCTTCCAGGCACACACCACCACTGCCTTCCATGTCTGCATCTTGGCAGGACAGTCCTCCGAGGGATCTTCCCACCCCTCCACGATGCCAAGGGAGTATCAGGGGAGAAAACACCCCTGGGGCAGGGTCACAGCTTCGCCCTGGCATCACAGCTGTGTTGCTGGGACCAAGGGCTGCAGCCACTCCTGCATCTTGTGTCACCGATGGGACAAGGCTCCTGCCCTTGTTTTACCAGCTAAGGACTAAAGGGTGACTCAGGGGTGTGATGTGAGAAGCCTCTGGCCAAGGAGGGGTTCAGAGCTGTGCCTCGCAGGCTGCTGCCCTAACCCAGGCTGAAACCTTCCTCTCAGGTGTGGGTGACGTGCATCTGCGACGCTGATATGGCCTATTTGTGGTTCACCCAGCTCTGCTTTTAGAAACGTTTTTGGTTTTGCAAAGCAATCCCCCCATTCAACTCATCCATCTCTGCTTCCTCCAACAAAGCAGAGCACCCTCCTGCAACGCTCAGCTCCTGCCATTCATGCTCCTCGCGAGGTTCAGGGCGTGCACAAGCATCTGCAGGACAAGGGTGCCAGTAGCTCCTGGAAAACTTCCACAACCAGATCACCATCTTGGTCCTGCAAACGTACACAGATGGGAGCAGGTTTCAGGGAATGCTTTGTAGGAGAAAATAGGATATACCCTTAAATACGGGCAGAATCACAGCTGGGTACATTCACAATGCCCCCCCAGCCTGGAATACATTTTCCTAAATGACCTTTGTATTTGTGCTCTCAGATAAGCGACTGTAACCAAGTTGATTTTTGACTGTTTTATACTGATGTCAGACTGTTCCTTGCTGACTCTACGCAGTGTTACACATTGTGCTGGGGTTTGCTGGTTTTACACATGTAGGCTGGTGATGTCTGGAAACTCATTCCCACACTAACCAAAGGCGTAATCCCACACACGGGCTTTTTGTGGAGAAGTTGAGCTGCTGCATCCAGACCCTCACCACCTTCAACCCCCGAGTCACTGACACTAACCTGGAGCAGAGCACTGACTTCTAACATTCACCGAGTAAAACCAGTTCCAGTATCTTAGCCCTAATTCTTCACACCCATGCTATATCCAAGCTTGCCAGTGTAAATGCTTACAGGAGCAGAGCTTTACCAAAGTCCAAGTTAGGTTAGGTTTTCATTTGCACTCCGGCTTTTCCAGAATATGCACTTGCTGGATTCTTCACACGATAGCCAGGATGCTGTACACCACTATGAACTTATCGAGGGCAGGGGCTGGGAGGAGGGAGGGGGATTAAAGTCTCTGTTTAGCTTTCCATTAAGACTTATCGATTCTCTTAATTTTTTGTTCTCCTGGTTGCTAGGCAATCCATCTCCCTCCTCCACATGCTGGAAGCCAGGGCTGCAGACAGAAATTTATATCTTGTAATAAAATCAAATACAACAGAGCCTGCTGTCAATGATGAGAGGGAAGTGTTTTGTAAAGGACAGGCAGAGCAGGAGAACAGGGCCAGCAAGGGTCGATCAACAGCGGTCCTCAGTATTTAAGTCCCATCCCAATTACTCCAGACTTCACATCAGGAAACAAACAGCCTATGTGGGTGGAAGAGACGGGGAGAAAGAGGAGAAAAGTTGGAACTAAATGAACCAGAATTGAAGATAAACTTTTGTTCTTGTGGAAAATTAAAGACTTGATTCAATCTCATATACACAAGATTTACTCCATAGATTTACTCCTGGTTTATCCAGGCTGGTCAGCACAGTGTTGATCCGGGGCAGGCAGTGAGGCTCTCCTGGCAGACATTGGCTCCTAAGGACTGTGATTGCTGGTGTAACGCAGGGGCAGCCCCAGGGTTCACCATCTCACACGGAGCAAAGGACAAAGGTTGCCCCGGCAGGGCTGGCAGAGGCTCCCGGGAGGCTGACGGGCATCGCTGCTCATGCTTGTCCCTGTCAGACTGTTCCCTCCTGCCTGTGCCCACAGGAGCCGACACCTCGACACCTCATCTGAGCTTTCCCCCACATTTTGCCTGTGGGTACAACCTGCCAGGGAACTCTTAATGAATTTGCTCCTACTGCTCGCAAAGGCTCTGGCCAAACTCTCCGGAGACCAGTTGTCACTGTCAATACATCACCCTCTTTTATATGCTTTCTGTCTCTCCACTGCTAAGTGCCTTGTTAAGACTGATATAAATTTCTATACATATGTATAGAAATACTTACATATTTATGTGTAAAATGTGTTTGTTTGTAAACACACACACTCTTAATTCAGTCTTTTCTCAATCACAAGGTTGTTGCCTTAGAAACGGACGTTATTAATGCGATCTCCTGAGGTGCTAAGCACAGTGGTAGCAAGGGCAGCCTCTAGAAATACCAGACTCTGAGGTCAGGGCAAAGGATGCTCAGAAATTCCTGGAAACCTCTTCATCATCTTTGTGGTGACACCCTGAAAATGCGCAGACATAACTCTGCCTTCTCCCTGCCCTTCCATATTAGCTCCTTTCACCCTGAGACTGCCTTGTTTTGTTAGGAAAGAGCTGTTTACACTGTGTTTTAGTTAATTTTGCAGCCCCAGCCCTGAAACGGCTAAATCAATGTCACAACCATGCAAGTGAAAGGGTGTTAAACTCAACCCTTTATGTGACCCGGGAGCGCATTCACAGCGTAATGTGGGGAAGCATTACAAATTCCTCTGTGAACAGCAAACCTTAACAGAAATATCAATAATTCATGCCACTGCAACTGCATTCAGGCAAAACTCTCTGGAGTAGCTGATACACCAGGCTGGATCCCTCAGGCTTCCTCAGCACCACAGGGGAGGCAGCTCTTGCAGCTGGAGGTTTGTGTGAACAAGCCAGAGCACTGGCCACCCGCACCCATGCCGAAGCAGCTAGTTTCCGCTGTAGTATGGCTTCCTGTTCAAGAGAAAAAAAAAAAAAAAAAAAGGAAAAGAAACTGAAATCCTAGAAGTTTTTCTTTAAAAAAAAAAAAAAAAAAAGAGATAGATATTTATTTTCTGGGTTATCCAGTTAAATCAAGAGTGGCCACAGCTGGGGGGGAGGAATGCCACACAGCAGAGAACTCAGACCCGGGAAATTAAAAACTCTTGAACTGAAAATCTGACGCCAAGTTTCTCTGATTTTGAGCAAATTGCTTTACGTACCCTGTAGGATTTTTCTACTGTAGAACAGGGAAAAGCACACTCACTGCATCTGCATGGTTAGGACATGTTGGTCAAGTTGAAGAGGATGATGCAAGAGAAAATGATGCGAGGGTGCAGAAGTAACAGACTGCAGTCCTATGTCCGCAGAGCTGCCCTGCACCTGCACCAGTCCTCAAAGGAGGAAAGACATTGTGCAATTCTGAAAGTGTCTCGCCGCAAAGTAATTTGCACATGAGGGTTTCATTACATTTGCGTAGTGGTTAACTCTGTTGCAAAACTCAGTGTTACCAGTGTGAAAAAAAGGGGAGTCCTTTACTCCTGTGATTTAATAGCCATGCAGGTAACATCACACACACCAGGCCACAGAGATCCTCTGTGGGGGAGAAGAAATAGGGAGAATGAGGAGAAGAAAGGGGCACAGAGCAAAATCTCTCTGCTGATTGACTTAAACACCTTTTTTTTAGGCTTCTGCAACACACTGGAGCTGAGAACTGCTCTCTCACGGCCACACTGCAACGAAAAGGAAACCAGCTCCAACCACTTTTCTGAGCCTGCCCCTCATGTGCTCAGGACATCCTTTCTGTTTCTTCTCCACCCGTGCTCTGGCCAGGGCTGGTCTGGGAATTACTGTACAGTCACAGGGGCTGCTTAGTCGCTCTGGCAGGGTGGTTGGGAGCCAAGAGACGTCCTAGAGAGCGAGGGGGTAATTGATAGCTTGAGGATGTTGGATATTTGTGCATCTGCCCTTCAAGACACAGGGAAATCTCAATGCAAGACAAACCATGCTGCAACAGTCCTGTTGCTGCTGTATCAGACCCATTTCATGCAATGTTAAATATGATGTGGAGGGGGCCGCTGGGGGAAGTGGCAGCTACCAGGCATCTGATTGAAGCTATGCTGATTTCTATAGCCTAATGATGGGCTCTTTTCTGCTGTCGGAGAAGATGAAATTAGACCAATGAAGTCAATAATTCACCTACGCCAGTGTTAGGCCACTGCTTTTAGCATTATTCCTGATTTAAACTAATTAAAAGGCTTAGGCCTGGGGAAGCTCCGTATGGAGAAAGCAAACATGTGCAAAGAGATTCATACATCAGGGCATCAGCTTCTCAAAGAAAAAGTCAAAGTGATTATTCAGAGCAGGCCATCATCAATTCAGTCTGAGTCAGAGACAGCAGTAGGACAGGTCCAACGTGCAAACCGCAGGGCAAGCACTTATCATGGAAATTGCTTTTGCTCAATTCCAATAATTTAATCTCTTCCTGGCTCAAATGGCTCATCCTTCCAGGAACAGCTTGGAGACATTCAAGTGGGAGACTGGACTGCACAATATCCCATTGCAGGGTGAAGATGGAAGTGGCCCAGCCAGCTGCGACCTGCTCTGGGGACCCTGGAAACCAGTGGCTGCACCTGCCTGGAACCCAGTGCCAAGAGGATGATGGAGATGCTGTAGGCAGAACCATAGGACAGAGAGCAAGGGGCTGAAGCCCAGCACATTACTTCTGGTCCAGAAGTCTCCACAGCAGAGCCCCAGTCCCTCAGAAAGAAGAAAAGCCTTTTTAAAAGGACACAGAGAAAAAGAGAAAATGGTGCAATTATAGGTCCCAGCAATTGGTCTCGTATCACGGACTGCTGCCTTCAGCTGCCAGTCCGGCTCAGGCATCTGAGACCACATCACCTTCTGTAACGTTGCACAGCTGTGATTTGAATAAAGCATTAGATGGAAATAAAGCTGTGGTTTTTCTCTTTTTCTCTAGAAAGAGATTAGAAATTATGGCCTGAAGGAAGCTGCTGAACAGCTGGAGATGGTAATTGAGCCTCCCTCCAATTAACTTTGTCCACAGAAAGTTGAGGACCATGTCCTACCCTTCCTCTGGCTGCTGATAGGATTGTTTGGATGTCACTGCATGCCTCCTAAAAGCTCCCACAACATCAAGATACAGAGCCTGCTGCTCACTTATTTGTTTACTTCAATATGCTTTGCCAAAGAAAAATCAGCAAAGAATTAATTAACAGCAATTATTTCTAGCAACAACAGAGCAGCCCTGCTCCAAAAGCCATGAAAGCAACATCATGAGACCCCTGTGGCCAAAACCCCTTTATAGACAGGTGCAGAAATAAACAATTTTATAGCAGGCTATAAAAGGAGCTCAAGCCAGGTTGGGGAATGGCAGGAGAACAGCCATTTCAATGGCTGAGTCAGAGCAGCCACCCAGGTGACTTTTGTGAAGGATCTTTAATAAACAAACCAGAGCAGAAGCACCAACCTGAGTCAAAGAACCAGCAGGACCAGGTTATTGCTGCAATAGAGGGTTTACTATACCCGTCACTCTGTGTTATTAGTGCTGCTAAAGTGATTTACTGTCTAAGTCAGTCCAACCGATTAGAGCTGTGATCTAAAGTACTAGCCAGCTCCACTTTCAGTGATAAACATCACCCCCCCTTGCCTATTACTTGCTAAAATAAGCCGAAATAAAGCCATCAATCCAGGCATCTCTCTGCTCAAACGAGTCCTTCTAGCTGGGACCACTACACCTGCAAGTCTCCTGCCATGCACGCTGAAAGGATGGCAGTAGATGTTCCAGACGTGGTCTCATTTTTCACCCACCTGGTTCTTTTTCAGCAGCCAGTGAACTCAGCGTTTCTGCCCCTTTGATCAGAATTTGCACATGTCCTATGGCCAAAGCCCTGCGGTGACCTGGTTCCTGTTACACCGCCATGCTGAACATGCACATGCTGAGCACCTCCCCGTGCAAGGAGGCCAGGATGCATCTCCCGCCAGAGATGTTCGCCTCTGTGCTCTGTCCTCGTAGGTGGCAGCGGACAGTTCCACTGGACTCTGCAGCACAGTTTGGGGAAGGGGGAACTAAACTGAAACCCACCCTCAGCTCACCAGTACCATTCACAGTGATGTCTCTGCATGTAGACTGTTAACACCTGATCTGTGGCATCCCCTGGGCTTTTCCCACAGAGATACCAGTCTGGGATTGGGCTGCATGGACCCACTACACATATACCTCTAGATCAGACAGAAATTCGAATGCATAGAGAGAGTGGGACAGAATTATGCTGCCTTAGCAACCGCTCTGAGCAGGCACACGCAAGGCAAAGATGTGCCAAACAACAGGAACACCCCGGAGCGTGTGCTCTGCAAGGGCTGAGTCGCAGAGATGGGTGGTGAGGATGAGGGGTTAAAAGCAACCTGCTAAATCCATGGATTGAAGTCAGCACTGTGTGACTCCCACGTCCACACTAAAGAGTAAAAGCCGAGGGAGGTAACAGCAACCAGCCTCATTACACCCCTGGGATTTCCTATTTGGTACTTGTTCATGGGGATGGGAAGGCTCATTTATCAATGGGGGGTTTTGGTCCTGCTTCGTTCAGCATCCTGAATTACCAGCAATTTTCTCAGCACTGATCTTATCCGCAGCTTCTGTGTAATTCTGAGTGGCAGTGGGGAAATTTTTTCTCATTGGGGTCTGCCTACCCAAAACCTGGCTTCCTCAGTGTGGTGAAATCCTTTTGATCATCCAGCAAGCCATGCTACCATGGGGGTATCGGAGTGACCCAGAGGGAAAAGCCTTCTGTAGACTGGCAGCAGATTGCTCCTCTAAGCAGGTTGCAGCACACAGTATCACATCAAATCCTCAGGGCAGTCCTGGTGTCCCAGATTCTGTACTGCTATTGTTGCTCTGCCTTGTCCGCTAAGAAGAGATTCAGTGCTTCCAAACGCTGCTGAAACCCAGAACATGGTTTGATAACAGAGAAATGCAAATTGAACAAACAAAACTGGGCCTGACTCCCTTACAGAGCACCTCCTCCTATGCGACTGCCTTCCCACACGCTATCCTTGATTAGCAGCTTTGCAAGCAAGATCAGAACCAGGTGTGTGAGCAGGGCTTGCCAGCAGTGAGGAAACCAGAAATTCTCCAGAAATCAGAGGTGTCAACTCCCAGAAGGCTATTAAAATAGTCAAAGGACTGAGTTTCCCAAAGGGGCTGCAGGAGCACCCCCCACTGTCTGCTTTTTAAAACCATCAAGGTGAAGTTAAAAGCCATTCTGGGTAGTATTCTTGATTTCTATGCACCCCCACGCTCTCTTTTTGCAAGGCTACTTTTCACCACTGCTCCTAACAGAGTTTGTCACAATTCATAAGGACCTCAACAGAAAAGCATCTACAACACTGGGTGGTTTGAGGTATTGCTCATTACCAGGCAGCAGGACACACAGACAGATGGACCACAACATCCCTCCCACATCAGTGGGAACTGACCCTACTCTGCGTGGGAGCTGGGAAAGATGGCTTGTGCAGGGAGCCACATGTCCCACTGGAGGTGGGGAAGCATGGGACAGTAAGGGCTGGATTCAGCCAGATTTGGCGCACCTGAACTGTTTTACACTCACAGAGATAACTGTGGCCTTTGTTGGGCTACACGGTGAATGCCAGGCTTGTCTGGGGTGTTTTTCATCCAGCCAAGCCAGCAGGAATCAGTAAGCATAAGACTGATACGTCTGCTAATGCAAAGTCCCATCATCTCCTGGAATAATGGGAATAAACAATCCAGTGGTGAAACAGTCTGTGCAGTGCTAGAGAGAGAGCACAAGCATCAGAACCTCTAGGAAGAACCATAAAAACCTGTCCCTGTACCATCATCAGTTCCAGGAAATGAAAATCTGCATCAAGGTCTATCGAGTCCTCTGCACACACACATTGGACTTCTAGGTGTCTTTCTACGAAGCTCCTATTTTGAGCAGTGATCAATTATGCATTTCAAGCCATATGGCACCTTCATTCCAGAATGAAGGCATTTTGTCTTGAAATCTGTAAGCTAAAAAATCTGCTGCATCCTGACGGAAATGCAGCATTGCCAGCTATTCACAGAAGCAGAATCATTAAGAGGAAGAAAGAAAGCCAGGATAAGTCTAATCAGACATCCAACTTCCATTGAAATACCTTGGAAGGGGAAATGGACCCTTACATGTGCCCTTCCAAACAGTCTTGTTTTAATTAATCTGAGTTACAGCTTTGATTTTTGTGGGAAACCTGACACAATATGCAACATTCCCAACCAAGCAGAAGGATCTCTTCCAAAAGGGATCTTCTCCAGGCAAAAAAGTAACTGAAGACCTCTGGGGACACTGGATATGCTACCAGAAATGACCACACTCTTGCATACTAGCAGAAGCATTGTTCCTTTCCCAGGACCGTGGATGAGAAATGTAGAAACATACTGCTCTCCAGTGGAACCAGAACACCCAAGACACTTTTCAGAGCCTACAGCAATGAGTGATGCTACAGACCCTTTTTGTATGGGGAGTAGGCTGCTGCTTTTCCTGTAGCCTCATATACCTCAGGTTTAGTTCCAGCAGCTTAGTGGACACGGCATCGCCTCCCAGTGCTCTCTCGGCCTGCTTGGAGTGACATAACGACAGAGCTGCTCTAACTGATGTAGTTCCCTCCCGCTCTTAGCACTGGTTCATCCAAACCTACAAAAGTGTCAGTAAAAGTTATTTTGATTGCTGCAACAAACAGGAAATTAATCACCAAAATCCAGCAACCCTGTGGTCTCCAAAGGAAACAAAGTGGGTGACAACTCAGTGTGATGCCCAGCCACAAGGAATTCTGTGGCCTTGAGGCATGCAGGACAAATTGGGAACAATCCTTTGGAAGAGGACCGAGCATGAAGGTCAGCTGGCTACACCCACTGCCTGCCTGTGACTGTGCACAACCCCAAAAACATTCACTTCACAGGTCCTGACAGATGCAACCCTTCTGCTATGCCAGGTATCCCACTTGCAGGTGGCAGATGCAGCAAGTCCCCCCTTAGCAGAGAGGCACGGGCTCACTGTGCTCCTGAAAAGCACTTTGGACCATGGCCCACTTCCAGCACAAGAACAGGAGGCTCTTTGTGTAAGCTTTTCTATGAAAGAACGCCCAGAGCTTTGGAAATGTTTATTAAACCATTTCTTCCTTGTTCTGCAGGTCATTGCAGTTGTTTATAGACATACACCTAGAGCTCAAGATCTCCCAGGAAGACATAATGATGGTTGGCTTGCAGCAGTGTTCTCCCTGTAAATAACCGCGGTGATCCAGGTTAAGCTCTTTGCGGTTGAACGGATTCTAATCTGAGCAAAGAAAGGGGGAATGTGTGGGCAAGGCTCTCCTAAGTGCCAACATGCAAAGTTCTGCTGACCCAGAGCCCTCTGGGGACTCCCTGGGATGGGATCCCAAGCAGCAGGGTGTTGGACTTATGGTGTGAACCAGGCTTTGCTGAAGAAAAGCTACTGGAAAGATGATTACAACGCCCTCGCTTATCGATTTCCATTATTGTGGTAATAGCTTACATAGACCTGTGCTCCGACACAGCCAACACTTCCTCCTGCTCCGGGCAATCCCTTCCACACCTGTACAGTCACATCCAGGCTGGCAGTTGGTACATCAACCCCAGCCCAACCTTGTTTCACAACCGCTTGCGTTTCTCCACTCCCAGGGTCTGTCTGCAGGCGGTGCTTCAGGGCAGCACGGGTGCAGGCAGCATGCAGGCAGGCTGCTCCCGTGAAGGTTAATGCACTCGTGTGGGACGCGCCCCGCTCCCGGTGCCACACACAGCTCAACTCCAATGAGCTCCATAAAGGAACCAGCGCCCCGACAAAGTGCCTCCCCCACTGCACACTCGCCTCAGCTCCGTGTTTCCCCAAATACAGATTTTTCCCAACTTCATGTCAGGCTTCTGGAGAGGTTCCTCCTTGGTATGGGAACAGGAGAGGTAACTACAAACAGCTTTCCTTCGGCTTACACACTGCTGTTGTCTTAAAGGAGAATAAACCAGGATCCCCTAAGCAAGGCTAAAATAAAGATGTTTCTATGGAAAGGCTTTAATTAACAATCTATATGTTGGCGGGAATAAATTGAAGAGCATTCTGGGACTTTTCTTCTCCCAGGTGACTCTGGTGTTGCAGGGACTTGTCCCATAGAGCAAGTTTGGAAAACTGTTTGACCCCAGGCTCGGCACTGATTAATGACTTGGTTTGCCACCACTTCTCCGTTGCATTAGATCTCAAACAAGATGAACCGATGGCCCTCACCAGCTCTTAGCTCACCTCACAGCTCCACTAACGTACTTTCTTCTCCAGCCAATGCCTTACAGCCAGGAAATACGTGTCCCTGCCAATTCCCCGAGTTTTCAGCTATTCACTCACAGCCCTCTTCTTGTCCTGGCATGAAGGGGACAGCGCTATGAAGCTGACTCACCGTGCTGGGAGGCAGGATGAAATGTGCCCATGGATCTGGACAGGATGAAGATGTTATTTTCTTGGGGCTGGTGAAAAGTGCAAACCTCTCACCCCAGCGCTCCCTATTAGAGTGGCAATTACTGTTTCTGTAGTTATTTTGTGAAGGATGAAGCGTGCTCTGGCCATTTTGGTGACTGACAGTCTGTGCTACTAGGGTTGTGCTGGCTGCATCGCTGTACCACCACAGGAGGACTCCAGGCCTACAACTAGTACAGAGCACTGTTCACTTCAGCATGCCATCAAGTTTCTTGATACTGCTTTTTTCCCCCCACCATCCCTTCTGCAGCAGGTCCAAAATTTGGGCCTTGGTCACTATACAAAGAGAGAGTCCCCAGTGGTCTCTTTATCAGTGTGTAATCTGAGACATTTCATTTAAATAGCAACTATCACTCCAGCACACTAACAGTCAACATTCAGTCACTCAAGACTTCAAAAACTTCACCCCTTTTACTCTGTAATCACCTGGAGGACAGAGTCAGTAACAATTATCTCAGGAAAAACATGCATCTAACTCATGAAGGAACTCTTTGGCCAAACAACAGTGCAGAGTAACATCCAAAAGATGAAACCACCACTGATAGCAGCCCAGATTACTCCACCACCACTGGTGGGTTCTTTCATACCTACCAGGGACTCACTTCAACTTATAATTTTCAGGGAGCACAGAGGCATGAAATTTGATTTCTTTCTTCTGAAGATGCTGGAGATTATTTTAATAATTCTTACTTGGTATCACTGAAAGAAAGCTCTTGTTCAGTGGTTTAATATAAAGTCTTTTAATATCTGTTTCAGCAATAAAATCTCTGCTTTCTTCTCTATAAATGTACTAATCTCACCAAAGGATATAATTTAAACAGTAGAATGAAGTAGAATAAAAATATGCAGCAGCAAGCGAACATTCTTTTCAAACAGGAACCCACTCTGAACTATGTGCAGTCTGTTCAATCAGATTAGACCCGAACGACAATTTAAATACCAGCTCCAACCAGCAATATGAAGAGCAGAAAACGTTCGTTTACCCTTTCCTGGATCTCTGTGTGAACAGATGCACAGTGGAAAGAAGCAGAAGCAAAAGGAATAATAGCAGACAGCGGGAGAGGTGAGATGTATCAGAGGACGCCAAATAAAGGAGAAAGTGTCGGAGAACTGCAAACTGTGTGTGTGTATCACTATCTGCAGCCCCTGACCCTAAAGCTTGCTGTCCGAGAGCCAGATACACAGAAAAATGATTCACTGGGTTAAAAAAAGAAGAAAAAGCAGCAGGGAGGACAGGGCAGGAAATACAGTGGAAAATACATCCAGCAGATTTACAAACTTACTGCCTGCTTCAAACATATTCTTATGTGGCTAAATAGGCAAAATTAATTAATACTCAGTTCAAGCCAAAATAAGAAGACTCATTTGCATTAGTATATGCAAGAGAAATACCACTGGCTCTGATAATACATAGTTAAGTTACACAAACACCTATCAGGGAGCTTAAAAACATACTCAGCCCCAATGGCTCACCTCCTGTACAGCCCCCCACATTATCTTCGCAATGTACGGGCCACAGCTTCGTTTTCTGGAAAGAAATACTGTATTTCTGAGATAGCAAACTCTTGATCTACCCCGGCTTTTAACATAAAACATTTGTTTTTAAAAAACTGTCCAATCACATTTATATGTACATTTTACTGTTACTTAGAACACAAATACCTTTCCTGTCTCCATGCCAATTTCACCATAAAGATACAAAAAAACCATATGGCAGCTCTACTTGCAAAAATTAATATATTCATAATGATAGATTCCCAGTTAAATGATGAAATAAAGTTGGGTGAACACTGCTGGCATGATAAATAAAAGCAGAATCACTATCTGATTGGTGTCTGGAACTAAAAATACTTGCCCAACCCCAGTACCCAAGTGTTTCCTATAGCAGAGTGAGAAGATCATCCCAAAGATGGGGATTAATACCAGTATTTAATAAAAAGCAATATGCAAGTACCACAACAGCTTTATTTCCACCTGACAAGTAACTGCTGTAAGCATATTAGTAATGCCCACACAAAATTAATCTGTAGTTCAATATCTACACAATAAAGGGGGGATTGCCTTTCTAAAATAAGACTTCAGTATTCTTACAGAGACTATTTCAGGCAATAATTGTTTTCTCCAGGTTCTTATGGATCTTTAAAAGTAGGTTAGAGAAATTAAAAGGAAAAAAATATTTAAGGAAAGTAGACAAAAGCAGTACTTTTGCTCATTTAAAAAAAATAAATCTTATTTTAGGAAAATTAAACCTTGGAAAAAAGGTTTCTTCAAGAAACACTTCCTATTGCAATACGAACAGAACGTACAATATGTACTACATTAAGAGTTATGCTTTCCATACATGAGGAGCAAAGTTGTCTGTCTTCATTACAACTTTTCAGGTTTTGCTTCTGATTTCTCATCTATCAGGTCTTTAAATCCCAATTTTTCCAGTGGTTCGTTAGCCATAAGTTGCCTAAATTAAAAACAAAACAACAAAAACGTTTTGTATAGCACAGTCTATAACCAAGAGAATAGCAACACTTCCCATGTCATTTTGTATTATTTACTCTAAAGAAATCCGAGACATCCATACAGAGTGACTATCACTTGGCAAAGCCCCAGAAACTTCAGTTTTGGGAAAGCAATATTCAGGGATACTTTTTTCTTAACAGCAGTTTTCAAATTAAATGCATTGTTTCCTGATATGAAATATTGAATAACAGTTCCCTCAGAAATTGACCCGGCTCTTGGTTATCTTTAATTAACAGAGTGCGTAAGAGCTTCCTAAAATTCTACCCGTGCCATTTATCAAATTTTTAAGTGCGTTCGTAGTGCCACTATAGTTTGCTGTCATGATTTTCAAATGGTTTTTGATTTGCAGCCTTCCTCACCACCAGCCCATGCGGTGCATGCAAGCGTCCTTGTATTTACGCGCACTTAATAACGCCCTTTGTGCATTTCCCAATGAGCTCCCTGACTCGCCGCTGAACGGAAAGCATTACAAAGCAATGCAAGAATGGAAACATCCCTAGAAAACCAACCACCAACAGTTTTTTTCACTTAAACAGGGGAACAAGTTAAACTTTTAACTTGTAACCATAGCTAGGAAAAAAATAAAGCTTCACACTAACAAAGACGGTTGTGCACAGTGGAAGCTGGCCCAGTCTCGCAGTTATCCCGCCCTTCGGGCTGGATATCTACACGACATCAAAAACATAAGCCAAGTAAATCGCTAAAGCCACAAAGGGCACCTGCCCCTTGCACGGACACGAGCTTCGTGAAGGAACGCGTCCACTGCGGGTTCCCTTCCCCTCCCCGCCAAGGGACCCCCGCGGCTTCCCAGCCCCGGGGGCCGCTCAGCCCCCCGCCGCCGGGCCAGGCCGTGGGGGGCCCCGGGTACCACTCGCCTCTCCATGCGGCACTCCAGGTAGGCCATGGCGCGCTGCCGGCAGGCACCGCTCTCGTAGCCGCTGTCGCGGAGGCACTCCATGAACCGCTCCTTGAAGGCGCTGCACTCCCCTGAAAAGAGACAGCGAGGGCCGCGCTACCGCCGGGCTCAGGCGGCGGCCCCGGGGCCCCCTGGCCCGGCCCGCGGAGGGCTGAGGGACAGGAGGGGTAGGCCCGGCGCTAGGCCGCGGGGAGGCCAGGCCCGCGCTACCGCACCGAAGTGATCCAGCGGGAAGGCGCCCTTGTCCGGCGGCCGCGGTTTGAAGCTTTTGCTGCTGAAGTTCATGGCGGTGGACATGTCGCCGGCTGGGGAAGGGGGGACGCGGCCGGGGCGGGCCGCGGGTCCCTCCGGTCACGGAGCCGCCGCCGGGGGGAGCCGAACACCGAGCGCCGCCGCCTGCCGCGAGCGCCGAGCGCACCGAGCAGGACACGTGACCGCTGCTGCGCGGCGGAGGGGGCGGGACCACGCCGCTATGGCAACGGCTTGGGCGTTGCTACGGCAACCAGAGCGCCGCGCTCCTGCGAGACCCCTCGCCGGGAGACGCGGGGCGTCGCCACGGCAACGCAACAGGGCGGGCGGGGTGACGTCACTGCCGCAGGCCTCGGCCCCCGGCGCGGGTCACCATGGAGACGCCGCCGGTGGCCGCCATGTTGGCCGGGGCCGGCGGCCTGCGGCTGGCGGCCGGGTCGGACCCGCCTGAGCGGGAGGGTCGGGCCGGTGGCGTTCCCGCTGCGCTCCCGCTGCCCCCGCACCCCGAGCTCGATCGACCTCTGCGAAATAAACCGTCTTCTCATAAAACCAGTTGTTTTTTTTCCTGAGTTACCACTGGACTCTGAATGGGGAGGGTGGGAGCGATGGTCACGGGCAGGCTGCCTCCTGAGGGGCAGGGAAAAATGGTTTCTCCTCCCAGCGTTGGGAAAGGAAGGGAGAAGGGGCAAAACTCAAGAGTCTGGTGTAAGAAAATCTGTTTATACAGGATCCAGCCTAATCCAAGCATCTCCCATTGCTGCCCAGGAGCTGATGGTCAGGGCTGGGGTTGAGGCCGGGGTCCTCCTTGCCCTCCGCCTCAAAGAACAAGTTCCTCACCCGGCACTGCTGAACACTGAGGCACGACTCAAAAACCACATTTTTCAGGAGCCGGGTCTGGCTGGCGGTGCGATCCGGGAGCCCTGGGGATCAGCGCGCAGAGCTGAGGCACCCTCGGGAGGCGTTATCAACTTTCCTTAGAAACCCCTCAGGATTTCAGAAAAGCCATCCCTGTCCTGCTGCAGTGATGTGAACTCTGCCATCAGCCACCCATGGCGGCAGCGACGTGATTGCTTATCCCTCGTTAATTCTCAGTTTAACAGCCGTGCACCAACCTGATGGACAGCATCGAGTTATTTTGTGCTTCCTACAAGCGATGGGTGAGCATCCCATCAGGCCAGGAACGATGAGGCCAGTAAAACCAAGTGGTTGTTGGCAGGTGCTTGGGAAATAGCGAACTTCCAGGTCCTCAAGACAGATAACGAAGAAAAACACCCCTTTCCCCTTTGTCCACAGGTTTACAGCATACTCTCTGCAGAGCCTCAGATCTCATCCTGAAAGGAGGATGAGAAATGGGGTTAATTTAACCTACCTAAGTGCAAACTGTGGATTATGCTGTTAGAGTCTTTCTTCTTCTTTGCCCATAGCTGCAATTGGTTTAAGATGGTCTTTCATCTGTTTTAAGTTGATTTTCTTTTAATTAAATGACTGAGATAAGTAGTAAGAATGCAAGGCTGTTTAAAAAAAGCAACAGATGCAATTGTTAAGGACAGCCATTATGAAAATATTACCTGCTGCCCCATTTAAAGTGCATTTTGTTTATGCTTTGATTGCTTCCTTATTACAGTATTGAAATTGTAAATGGAAAATTACACCGTGTTCTATTACATAAGCAACTGGTTTACACAGCCTGAAATATAAGATTTTATTTCTTACTATGTTTTCAGCACTATGAACAATAGATGTTTTTTATTATACGGTAAATAGCGCTTTTCCACTTGACTTCGTTATAACACTTAACAGTAAAAGGGAGATACTTCTCTTTCATAAATACCTGCAGCAAACTGTCTCCCAGATCTCAGGGGACTGAGCAGCAGAGAAGCAGCTTTGGTTTATCTGACAAGCTTAACCAAAGTATCAAGGCACTTGATTTTATCAAACTGCCCAAATTATGTTCCTTAGTTTCTGGCACAGCAGCTGTCTTGCTGATTCCTCATGTGATGAAGGAAGAAATCAAAGGAAAAAGATATACAGGGATCCCACAGTGGAATTATTCCCAGACGGCGACAATCCTATGCAAAGGCTATATCAATATGCTGTATTACATTATATCCAAATATTTTGATTACCTATTAATTAACTCAGTGTCTGCCTTTGGAGTCTTAAATTTTGTAGTTACCCAAATTCAGGTCAGGTGTACTAGCAAGTGTTTGATTATGCTTGCTTAATGTTTTTATTGCATGTTAGTTGTATCTTCTAGAGTTTCCTTTAAAGGTACAGTTTGTCTTAGAATCTAATACATGTGCTTTAGCAGTTTAGTATGTGTTTTTCTCAAGGAGATCAAATGAAACCCCCATTAGATAATCAGTGTGAAGAAAAAAAACCCACCTCATTTTCAGATTAAGCCAACCAGTTCCAAAAGAATTCAATAGAAACAGTGCCACAAAGAGCAGTGCCACAAACAGAGAATTAAATGCTTTTCACATATTATCTTTCAAAGAAGTGAGAGACTTTCAGGGCACCAGGGAAATCTGAAATAGCTGTTTTAGTAAAAAAGGTGCCCATTGTAGAAGAAAAATCAGATAATTTGAAAAGCACCCAGTGTTTTACAGTATCTCTAGTCTGGAGTTCTGAGCCTTTTCCAAAAATTAGAAGGCTCAAATTAGAAGGCTCCCCAAACTAAAGAAAATCTTGGATCTTCCTCTTTCAAGTTACACAGCTTGATAGATTAAAAAAAAAATTGCTTTGCTTGCATCAGAGCTGTTAGTCATTAATTATGGACTAAGGAGTCCTTAATTATGGACTAAAGTAACATTTTTTAAATGCTTGCTCTTTTACAACATTCTCATATCACACTGAAAACTTCTTCCACAATCGGTGCTTATCTGTCAGTTGTACAAATGTACCTTCAAAAGGAGATTTTACACACTTAGCGTTACTTTTGGAAGCACTGAACTGAGTAATACATCAGGGCAGAACCTTTATTCCTTTTTATGGGCTGGGTAGAGTCCAGGACTTTCATTGTTTTCCCTTGGTCACCATGCTGCATCTTTTAAGAGCCTACAGATTCAAATTATCAGGTAGTTAATTTGAAAATAATTTATTGACAAGCTCTGAGAGGCTTTGAGTAAAGTACTAGGGGATTTTGTAGCTTGACTTGGGATAGCTGTAAGAAATTAATCAGTTGAACAAGACCAAGCACATTCAGACACTGGAATTTGTGCCCTTGAGACTGCTGTTCCCAGCCCAGGCACAGAACACACCTCAGAGAAACATCCTTCCAGGATCACTCATTCCTACGCCTCACCCTCGTGCGGCGAGCACGCCGCCAGCTCTTACATAAGGGCTCTTGCTACATCACTGCCACAGGGGCTGTTGTAAACCATTTTTCTCTCTTTTAATTCAGGTTCCTAGACAAGCAAAAATGCAGAATATTGCCAGAATAGTCTGGGGAATGGGGATTTCTGTTGTAGATGATTAATGGAATATTATTGTTTTGCACTTACAGGGAAATCATAGTTTCATGCCAGTAAGGTCAGGGCCTTAATATGTTATGTGCTCTACAAAGATGTACAGAACGATAGCTCGTTTTCTGTTATGACCGCGCCAAAGCCTCATCAGGTTAGAGGGGAACGTGGTAGAAATAGTAACACTGCACTGAAAGCCAAAGCAAACTTTTTTTCTTGCGTGCTAGTTGCAATTCTGGGATATCTAAATCTACATCTCTATCTGCACCAAGAAAGGGGGCCCAAAAGTAAGATGTTGGGACCCTGGCTCTGTAGATACCTACCAGCTAATCATCCTGTGTGATATGCCCCAAACTGCCCTTGGATTAATATAGTTTCTGCAATACTGTACTGAGATAGAGTGAAACTAGAAACCCAGAAGAAAAAGATCCTTGGAGCTATATTGAGGCATTTCATTTGTTCAGTCATATTTTAAAAACACATTCTTCATAACTTGACCTCCTCAATACTAAATTCCCAGGTCAGACTTCCTTGGCTTGTTGGTGTAAGTGTGGAGTCTGGAAGATCATGCTCCTGGCTACAGTCACAATGGATTTTACCGCAAATATTTTACATATATGCATATTATAAAGTACATTACCAGCACCAGATCCCAGGATCTCCCATGTATTTTGTCACTGAGTAAGATCCATGAAGGAATGACATCTATTCAGTCCAAGAAGAAGGGTTTTTAAAACAACAAAGTTCCTGAGAATGATTTGTGACTAAAAGGGGTAAATGCTTAACATGAATAGGAAATACTGATTTGCGGATGGGAAGAAGCAGGTGTAATCCAATAAAACAATGCAATAATTATGAAAAATTGAAAGAGGTCACAGTCGGAAAGCTTTTGATTTCTTCTTGCACTGGCATTTGTCAAGGTGAGCGAAATCCATTAGCAAGGAGCAGCCTGAGTTTTAACACATCTGAGTCTTTAAAAATGTTAATGTTTAATAGGGTGTGCTCATGCTTTATATGTCCCTGATAACAATGCACGGGCTGATAGGCATCTCTTGAGGTTGTAAATCAGTGGCAGAGCCTTGCAAGGCACACAAATACTTGGTGTTCACCCTCATGGTTTATTGTGTTATCAGAATTCATTGACTGAATTATGGCCTTGTAACAGCTCTTTCTCTGCATTATCCTGCTGTTACTGTAGCATTATTAACCTATGTCCCATTAGAAGATTATATGTCGTTCTCCAGATGAGCACACAGAAGTTAGATGACTCTGTGGCTGTTTAATGTACAGGCTTATTTTCTAGGAGGATCTGATTATTTCCCTAATCTGTGCCCACAAAGTCTGCTTACCTGAAGATGATATCGATTCTGGCTGGGACTGGTAGAAAGACAGACATGTGAGCAGGGAGCAACATTTTCTCCCCAGTCATGTGTGGGATGCCTCACCTGCAAGCCAACAACTCAGTTGTAGGCTGTGTTCAGGACTGCATACTGGAAGCCAAGGTATGTGAGGAAGAAATGGAGATGAGGACATCATGTTAGTTGTATTTTAAAACTGCAGGGATGCCCTCCCACTGGAGAACTCATCCATCATTTCCCAAAGTGCATGCATCAGTCCAGCAGGTTGCAAGTCCATAGACTCGTGACTGGAGAAAGGATTTCACACTGTGTTATCACCAGGTACTACCTGAAGCTTTAGTCTGGAAGCCCTTGAGAAGGTGCTCTCACTTTCCACAGCAGTAGCCAGTTCTACTCCAAGAGAGAACTGGTGTTTGTATGTAAATAGAAACAATACATTTCCTCCACTGGTACCCAACTGGACCCATGTAGGTTTTTTCCTCACTCTTGCTGTATTTTGTAAAGTCTCGAGAGTCCCAGTGGTCACACCATTTGCTCAGAGAAGAGTCTGACAGAACAGATATTCTTAGAAATGTCTGGAAGAAGAGGGTGCAGACCAAGACATCACAGTTGTGCAGCAAATCTTAAGACAGATACGACCATCCATTGCTCTCCTTTCTTTGCCCACCCTGCCTAGTTCTCTTCTGCACAGGGTAATTCTCCCTTGTGTAAAACTCCACTCCTGATAACCAGCCTTGGAGAACAGGCAGACGCACAGGCACCTTTTTCATGTCAATCTAGTTAGAGTTTATTGATTGCCCTTGCCTTCAGCTAATGTACTTTTATTATTATTATTAAATAATCTTAATTTTTCCATCAGTGGAGCCTGCACCCGGGAGCCTTGGAGGATTCTAGCAAAAGGATTATTAAAACTAAAGATTTGTAAACAGTTGAACAGCAGCATGGCCCATTAATCTGTCAGAATCTGCAACTGGGGAGCAAAATATCCCCACCTGAGAATATGTGAGAGAGCATCAAATTGGCTCCTTCCCCTAGACTCATCATTTAAAACTGTGGCCTCCTTTTCATGACTATTTCTGCATTGTTATCATCCCCCAAGGGTGCAAAGGGTGCGGGTGGCTCCTGGGGAGCTGTCGCCTGGGCACGCGGGCTCTTGCAGGACCCTGCCCTGGCACGGTGTGTGACTCAGTACCCCAGAGTGCCAGAGCTGTTGCTGGGTGCTCCTCCTGGCTGGCAGCCCCTCTGAAAAGAGCTGCCCAGGCAGCCTCCAGCCTCTGCCTGGCCAGCTGCAGAGCTTGATCCTGGCTCCTTCCAGGTTACAAAGATCAGGGATTTCTTTCCCAGTCTAGGCAGAAGGATGGCCTAGAGGGGACGGTTTCTCCTAGAGGATTGTATGCATCTGCTTGTAAACAGGCAGGACAGACAGGAGAGAGTCATCACCAAACTGAGAGATAGAGACGGACATCCAGGCACACAGTCCTCTTGACAGTAAACTGCAAAATAGTGACTAAAGTGGTTTCAGGGGCATTTGGGGATTGTTGGTAGAGGATTTCTGGGACAAAGATCAATAACAGTGTCAGCAATGAAAACACTGTGTTGCTCAAGGGTATGATTTTCCTGGGGTGGCAGGAAAGCAGAGAGAATCAGAGCTGTCACCTGTAAGTAGCCCTACTCCTGTCTGCAGTCCCAAATTAACACATCTTCATGCCACCACTATTCCAACTCCTCCTTGGACAGCACTGTCTTCCCTGAAGACTTGCTTGCCAGCTGCACCCTGGGCCATGCATTATTGTGAGTTTTTCCTCCTGTGTCCTGCTTTCTTCATTGCATCACGAGAGGTCCAGCTGAGTCCTGTGATCTGGCACCATGAGAGCAATCCAACACAGGTCCCTTAATTCTGCCCCACAACATGCCCATACCACAGATTTTCACTGGGAAACAAAAACCTTGCCCCAGTGTTGTAGATGAAATAGGAGCTCCAGATTAAGATAATCCATGTTTCAGAATAAAATAAGGTGCTTTTTTTGGCAGGAAAAGAAAGTACATCTGGTCTAAATGGAGGTAAACAAGACGTCAGAGTCCTTTTCTCTGTGTAAAGCAACTGCCCCAGAAGGTGCGTTCAGGCAACAACAGAAGGGCTATAAAGGGACCCCAAGATGCTCATACCCACACCTTGATCTAGACATGGCCATACAGAGCTTGCTGCAGTACACGAGCTGTAGCTCACTGCTCTATGTGGCAGCAGGGCTGGTCGCTCTCCTTTACTTTCTTACCAGCTTGAAGAAGTCGGTTTGCAGTTTGCCTCCTGGGCCGCGACCTCTTCCTCTGATTGGAAACTTGAACGTGGTGGACCTGAAAAAGCCGTTCCAGTCACTGACAGAGGTAGGGTCTGAGGGAGCAGGCAGGAGGAAAACATGCAATTCCTGAAGCAAGAAATGCAACTAGGGAAATGGAGACGCGATTGCGTTTGCATTGCGTGGAGGGCAGAAATGAGGTATTTGGTATATTGGAGGGCTGGCAGAGTGCCTTTACCTTCAGAGGTATATACACACATACGTGTATTTTTTAATATATTTTTATATATATATATATAAAATATAATAACAAATTCCTTCCTTTATACACACACAAGCATAGACACCCCCACCCCCCTTGCAATCAGCACCATATTGTTGGTATTTCAAGCTCCTCAGAGGCTGCAGGTAGAAGACTCGAGTTGCGCTGGTCTGCTGACAGATCAGAACTATTTGCCATCAAGAGATGTCTCACTGCAGGTAGGCCTCTCCCACTCCCCCACATCTCCATTTCCCTAGGTAGGAAGGGAGGAAGGGAGGGTATCATCCCCGCAGCGGAGGAAGCGCGGTCACATACACGTTTGTTTTCAAAGCTAATTGTATCTCTGCTATGCAACGCTCCACTCTGCCTCCTCAGCCTTTCCCCTGCACAAACACACTGGCCAGGGCTATTTAAGGCTTGATGTATGGCTTTTATATGTCTAGGTAAACAAATTGCTTTTTCTTCTGCAGCTCCATGGATACTTTTATTTCTAAAAGAGAAAGAATAAGACTTCAATATTATAAAGCGATGTGCAGTGTTTGTTTCAGAAAATGTCTGCTGTGTTCCCACATGGAGGTGGGGACAAGGCACTGTGAATTCCGCTTTCTCTCGGTTACTGTAGAGACGGCTGAGGTGCCGTGAGTGACCTGTCACATACCCTGTGTGTGTGCTCACCCGACACTGTGATGGTGGAAACCCAGTCCCCAGTGATCTCCTTCAGCCACCTGAAGAGCCTCAGTGAGGGGGCTGTGCAAACACTGAAATTCTCCAGTTAGTCATAGAAGAAAGGGCATCCTGGGCTGCAAAAGTACAGAATTCCTACAGCAGTCATGCAGTGTTCATCTGCCTTGATTTACAGTGTAGAGGACAGTGCAGAGCACAGTTTTGATGGTCTTCTGGCCCTGAGCTCCCATCTGATCGTAGGTATGTTTGAGGGTGCTGGTATGGAAGAGCAACTATTTTTGGCTGTAATGGGGGATTTTGTGATAGAAATGTCATGCGAAGGCACCAGACTAATTTCCTATAATTTGCCAAGCAGCTTTCTTTAGGCTTTTGGGCCTGCCACATCCAATACTTGTGTTGTTGAGAAAAAACAGGGTTGATGCCAAGAAGTACTAATGCAAAGAAATGACCCAAGGAGGGCTAGGAGGTGGCTGTGATTCCCTGCCTCTGGCTCTGCCACACACTCTGTGAGCTGCTGGGGATGAAAGAACCAGTGTTAATGTTATCTCCCAAGCCGTCAAACCACCGTTTGATGAAAACAAATTCAATTTGTCTGGTTTAATAACAGGAGCTGCTTCTAATCTGAAATTCAATTTTCAGAATGTATCTAATGCATAGCAAATGGTAACCCAGGCTCATCGGAAACAAGAAGACATTTGGAGCGGATGGCTTGCAGTGTGTTTAAATGAAGTTTAAAATACCGAGTGAATGATTAGATTGTCAAAGCCACCCTTCTGTGTAACAGATGATTCATATTTAATTTGCTATAAAAGCCTAGAGCTCCTGTGACATTATCTACATGAATATGCTTCCTAGTTGGATTCAAGTTTCTGGTGGCCAGCAAATAATTTTGCGATGACTGTAACACTACCCACCTTGCCATAATTAGAGACAAGTGCTGTCCTGAAAGAAAGAGTTATTGTCTAGCTTTGTTTTTGGAGTGTTTGTGGCTTCAGCCTCAAACATGTGTGCATGCCTGCTTGCCTCAGGTCAACAGCATTAAAATAAACAGGCCTGCTTGCTACAGCATTTTCTAACCAGCCCCCCAACGGTAGTATCACTAGGCTGGCCTGTTACTGCAGAACACCACAGGAATGCAATGGCATTGTATTGACTTCTCTGATAGGAGCAGTGATAGCAGACACCTTGTTGTGCAAACAGGGTGCAAGCAGAGATGCTGGCAACTGATAGCTGTTGCTCATTAGTTGCATTACAGCAGCACCTGGAGACTTCAGGCAGGGCTAGGAGGCTCCTTTCAGGTGAGAAACCACCTAGGGTGGCTAGTGCTAGTGTTTGGATCCAGATCTGGTTTGGAATGAACATATTTATTTACCTTGACAGCTCTCCAAGATATACGGCAATGTCTTCACTGTGCATTTTGGACCCAGGAAAGCTGTAGTACTGGCTGGGTATGAAACCATCAAGGATGCCCTTTTAAATCATGCTGAAGAATTTGGAGAGAGGGCAGAAATACCTATATTTAGGAAAATGACACAAGGAAATGGTAAGTGACCTTTTGGTTTGTAAGTTTTTGTAGTTTGTCTATGTTCATTATACACTTACAACAGAGGGTAACATCCTCTTGGAGATTGCTTTTTGTTTCTACAACAGTGTATCAAGCACCTTTGGTACCAGTGTGTATGACTGGTTTAACATTTATAAACGTTTATTAACCACAGGTAACATAATGATGTTCCACCTTTATTTTAGGCATAGCATTCAGCCATGGAGAGCTGTGGAAAACTATGAGAAGATTCACCTTGTCCACACTGCGAGATTTTGGAATGGGAAGGAGAACCGTTGAGATCCGAATCCTGGAGGAAGTAAATTCCCTTATCAGATATTTTGAATCCTATCACGGTGAGTGTCAAGACTTTCATGCAGAGACAGAAAACATGTCTAGCAGAACAATAAAGATTAATGCAAGTTTAACTCTGAGCAAATGGTATCTCATGGTTAAAATTCAGTATATGATGAACCAAGGCCTTAAAACATTGAAACTGAGTTCCCGCTAAGCATTCTGGGTGGTGAATGGGTTTTTTCTTTGGGAGCTCAGGACTACATTTCCATAGGAAACCAGATTGAAATGAGCACAATTACATTGTCATTTGTTTTCATTGCTTGAAATATAGGGAAACCATTTGATACGAAGATGATACTCAACAATGCTGTATCCAATGTCATCTGCTCTATATTGTTTGGAGAGAGGTTTGAATATGATGATCCTGTATTTCTAACTTTGCTGAAGCTGATAAATGAAAATACTAAGCTGTTGGGCTCCCCTATGGTGCTGGTAAGATCTTGATTTTATGTTTTAGCTTTTAGTTTCTTGGAGGATATCCAGTTGCCCATGTTTGTTCTCTTGGCCTCCCACATTTTGCTTCTTGAGAACAAGAACGTTATCAGCCAGCCAGCCTGTACAGAACACATCTGCAGTTCTGTATCCACCACACACAGATGCCCAGGCCCCTGTGAGTAGTCTGTGAAGCTTATTAGTGAAAGAAAAAAAAAGAGTCTTCACAAAAGGAACTATTTTGCCCTCTCTGAAGAGCAGAAGCACAATATGTTTCTCATATCAGAGATGGAACCTGAAATGCCATCTCAAATCTGCCTTCTTGTATTACACCTTCAGTAACTGTTTTAACTGTGCCTCCCCCAGAACCAGGTTTGACAAACTTTCTTTTATTTTGGCCACTGAAACTCAATCTTAGCAAACTAACAGCTGATATAAATCTGTTCCCTTCTGAACACCAGTCGAGTCATCTTTCTGAGCCACACTGAGGTCTGCAGCTGGCTGTAATTCCAGACTAGCTAAACCCAAAAAGCACCACACGAGCACAGGTCAGAGTTACACGCTGTGTGCAGACACTCTCCCAGGACAAGGCACCAGCTAGCAGCTAACAGCTGGTGTTTGTTTAATTGTCTGGCAGGGCAGCCAGTGGTCTCCTGGAAGATGTGCACACCTCTCATGGGATGGTGGGGGTGAGACCCCTCCTTTCTCCTGACAGCACCTACGTCCATATGACATAATGCAATGCTGTGCTCAGTCCGGCTCCTAGCACCAGTGTAGTTGGCTTAGCTCGGTGCTGTGCCTAAGCTAATTGGCTTGGAAAGCACCATGCTGACAGAGCAATGTTGTCTGTCTGTGGAGGTGGCCAGTTCAGGTGCCTTCTGCTGCTACAGGAGGTGGCACACCTGAGGGCTTTCCCTGGAATAAATACAACGCTTGCATTCCCATCTTTCATATCTGAGACACTCTGTCCCACCACCTACACAGCTGGAAGCTCTTAGAGAAGATTAAGCTGATGAGTCTCCCAAAAGACACGGCAAGGACTCATGCAGAGGTATAATACTCACTCACAATATACTCACAGAGGTATAATAACACTCTATTCTGCAGCAATTCATAGCTGCTTGGACTGTACAAGCGAATGTGGGGGAATTACAGCCTGAAAATATCAGGGCATGGGACAAGGGACCAGCAGTGTGATTTGAGATACCACTACATGTTCAAAATGCCAATTAACAGTAAGACTTCTCCTGCTCCACAGTTATATAATTTCTACCCATCCCTTGGATTTCTCTCTGGAGCTTCCAAGACGGTGCTACAAAATGTCAGTGAACTGAATGCTTTTCTCCAGAAGCTCTTCCAGGAACACAAAGAAGAGTTTAATGAAAATAACTTAACAGGCTTTGTTGATGCCTTTCTGATGAAGCAACAACAGGTACTTTAAAGCTAAGTCTCAGAGTCTCTCTTAGCTCTGACTTATTGTTAGGACTGACCATCTGTCAGGGACTGGGAGTGATTAGAAACAGAACTGCAGTGAGCAGAATATATCAAAGCTCATGCTCACAGTGATCTGTGCTGTACTTGCTCCATAGCTCCACTGAAACTGCTAGTTAAAGGGTTCTAGTTGTCAAGGTGTCCCATGTGGGTGAAATAAGGTACCACTCAGCACACGTAAGGACGTGATCATCCCAAACCTTCCTGCAAGAATGGTACTGTGATAAACTTCATTGTAGTAACTAAATTCCAGCTAACCTAACGTCTAGACCTGGGAATGGCACATATGCTTGGGACCAGACAAATTCCATACTGCATAGGCCCTAATGCTAAAATACTAAACATTTATTTTCCCAGAGCATATAGAGCCACAAAAAGATAAAATGCAGATAAAAATGGTGGCAACACAGTCACATATTGGTATCACTTGCTGTAGAACTTATGACCACTACCTGTATGTTTTGAAGGAGTCAAAGAAAACCCACACTATGTTCAACAATGGAAACCTATTGTTTTCAACCCTGGATCTCTTTGCTGCTGGGACTGAGACTACTTCTACAACTGTGCGCTGGGGTCTTCTTCTGATGATGAAATACCCAGAAATTCAGAGTAAGGCTGAGAAGTCCTCTTGTACAATACACTATTGCATGCTTAAGGCTTTGATCGTGGAAGGGAGTGGAACTCATTCAGTGTTGTCTAGAGTAATTATTCTGAGTACTCTGGGAGAGATAACAACCGTTGACTTTACAAAGGAATTTTATTCAGCTGGATTGCAATAAAGCAGCCCAGCCAAGTGGGAGAGGCTAAGGGTCAGTCTACAGTTACAGTAAAGCTCCCCCATCATTATTCTCCTGCAGGCTATGGGCTTACGTCACTAAAGGTCTCCGTAGGAGCTGATTCTGATCTGGTTTCTGTTGAAGGTTATGGGGTAACAAAGGTGTGTAATCAGAATCAGGCATGGGATGCCTTGTAGTGACTCCATTCAAGCTCTCTTGGCTCAACAACAAACCTGAAAGAGCCACACCATGCCTTGACTTACCCACTTCTGCTCTCCCAAATACCCCTCAAAGTTTTGTCTTTTCTTCATCTTGGCCATTCCAGTTGCAAGATAAGAGGGTTATCAGCTTCTTAATCCTTTCCTCCCTCCAAGGAAAGATTCAGGAAGAAATGAACCATGTCATTGAACCAGGAGAGCTGCCTAAATTGGAGGACCGGAAAAAAATGCCTTATACAGATGCAGTGATACATGAAATACAAAGGTTTGCCAATATTGTCCCAATGGGCGTATCACGATCAACTCCTACCGATGTGAATTTCCAAGGCTATGTGATTCCTAAGGTGAGCTTTGAGGCTAGCAGCTTACACTGCACAGAGTCCTTATGGTTTTGTTTAAAGCAGACAAGAAGAAAAATATAAAAATCTAAAGACACCGTGATGCATGGTTTAATCTATGATGTGATCCTTTGTCTTGGATCCAGGACAGCTATCATAAACGTGCACTGGACTGTGGTCTGTTACAGCTGTTTGAATCCAGAAAAACTAGAGACTTTAACTAAATCACACTGGTTTGAATCTCTTATGTCAAATGTGGAACCTCTACTTCAGCATCTTTAAAGATCAGACTCTGTAAGAAAGGAATGTTTTGTGGTCCAAAAAGTCAGTAGCAGCTACTGGTAACAGGCAGAGTCACAGTGGGGCAGGGAAGTGTCCCCCAGTTCTATTTGCCATGGCTCAGCCTTAGTTACCTCTTCACTTTAGAAAAAAGCAAGCAGCCTGGCTCAACTAGGAGAGTGATCTGCTCCAAACAGGTACTGTGAGTTTCTCTGATGCTTCTTAGGGTACAGAGATTATTCCGCTGCTGACCTCTGCTCTGAATGATGAGTTACACTGGAAAACCCCGGATCAGTTCAACCCTTCCCACTTCCTGGATGACAATGGGAACTTCATTAGGAGAGAGGCATTTATTCCATTCTCCATAGGTGAGAGGGGGCTGTGTGCACCACCTGGGGCTGGGCTAATGGCACGGTTCCCCTGATTCCAGAAAAGAATTAAAATCAGGGACACAGAACATAGGATAAGGGATTTCTGGTCATTTCTCCTGTCCACCATTGCTGTAGGTAGCCACCTCTTCTTTGGCGGATCTGGGAGACACTGATTTACCCACAGCCACTGAATAATTTCACATACCTACAGGCTTCTGTGTAGTTTGAGACCAAGTCAGTAGCACCTCTAACACACAGAGAGAAGGAAGGAAAAATTTCCTACCTCAGCAGCCAGTTCTTACAGACTGTACATCCAATTTAGAAGGTCTCAGACATCAACACTAATGGTTATGGTGCTGATAATTTATTTTTCTCCTTGTTGTTTTCAGGACGAAGGGCTTGCATTGGAGAAGGACTTGCCAAAATGGAGCTGTTCCTCTTCTTTGCAGGCTTGCTCCGTAGATTTGTTTTCCAACCCCCTCCAGGAGTGGATAAGTCAGACCTAGATCTCACTGCTGATGTCGGCTTTACCTTGAACCCCATGCCTCACCTGGTTTGTGCTGTGCCCTGTGAATGATCAGATGACATGGAGTTAGAGTAGTGAACACTTCAAGCTTGAAAGCAAGTCTAGTTATGGGGAAAAGCTGTCTGTAGCTGAGCTTTAGGGGAAGTAAGACACTGGGCATTGCTATTTTTCTCTCATTTATGCCATTCTTTCCAACAGTGCTTGCAGTGTCTGCATCATGCAAACCCTTCAGACACTGCTCTCAGAAACAGTGTGATTCATTTCTGGAACAGCACATCAGAGATGCAGTTTTCAGGGCTGTTTGAAAGAATGAAATTGCTTCAAGCCTCCTCTATAGATGTAACCATCAGAGGCTCTCTTCTGAGAGCCTCCAAGGGAATTTCTCAGCCCAGAGTTCAAGCTGTATAGCAGAGCTGATTATCAGTGGCCCAGAGACAACAGACACTTGATGGATCTAGAAATCTCCCCAGGACGGTTGTTCAGCTGAGCCTCAGACTGAGCTTCCATTGTGCGATACAACCTGCCTTATCTTTATTACAGAGTCCCAGACACAAGGGTGTAACATGGGCTGATGCCAAGAGCCAGACACGGGACAGTTATCAGAAAACATCAAGTGGTTTGGGAAGTGGGTTCATTCCAACTCACATTAGGCACTTTATGCCGAAGAGCCTGTTTATGATGGGGCCAATCTAGAAGCTTTCTGCTTCTGCTAAGAAAGGCATTTCTACCACTCCCTTACCTCTCCTCGCTTTGTGCTGTCTCTGGCATTTTCCTGATCCCTTACTAGGCCACCTTAGATCCCTAAACTAGCAGAAAATGACCAGCCACAGAAAGTGAAGAGTTTCTGACTCAGCATGGCTAAAGCTGGATGCAAGCCCAAGGCAGTGTGAGGGCGATGCAGCCATGCTCCCATCAGAGAGCTGAGAGAGGCTCAGCCCTCTTCTCTGCTTGCACCTTAGGAGCTGTATAGTTGCTTTCTAGATCCTCTCTACCCTCCACAGAGAGAGAAGATCCTTCAGTGGATGATTCAACTGCTGTAAGGTCTGAATTGCTCACTCTCCATTGACTGCAGGGTGAACCATCAGCCACAGGCTCCTAATTCAAACTTCAATCTCATGTATCAGGTGTGTTGGGATGAATAGGGACAATATTTTCCATTTGACGGGAAATGGAGTGTCGACTCTTTAGAAAATAGTGCTGTCTTCAGCTCTGCACCAGATACACAACCCCTGACATTTCGAGCTCTCTTGCTCTCCAGACATTCCTTGTGTCAGGGATAGGCAGCAAGGTCTTGAGGCAGAGTAACAGATCAGCCTGCACTGCTGAGCAAATACCACTGCCATAGGTTCCCATGGAAGTCATATGTGCTCAGAACACAGCAGGAGCAGGGCCATCGCAGTAAGAACTTCAAGTGAAATTTTGGTGCTTGCAAAAAGTCCTTTGGACACTTATGTAGGAACCAAAGTTACAAATCCAGAGCTGATAGCGTTCACATTCTGCCAGCAGAGACCCTGAATCACTGTTAAGGCTAATCAGATTTTGAATGTAGTCACTGTGAAGACAGATGTAAAATTGGTAATAGAACCTGGAAGGAGAAGCAGGTTAAGCTTTGTTACCAAGTTGCTCCCCTGTACCATTAACTTGTTGTATGGGGGTCTCTGTAGAAAGCTGGTGACACCCCAGAGACTGTGGCTGGCCTAGAGCAGCTGTTTGATTACTACAACCACTGATTTATTTCATGTAGCAGACATTAGGAGTAGGAACAACTATCTGTACCTGCAAGGCTACACCCATGTGATATGTGTGTGAAAGCTGAATAGTGGTGCAGGTACGAGAGAGGAGGCTGCTTCATGTGCCGTGAAACAGGGGGAAACCACATACAGGTTAGGGAGCAGTGAGTCACTGAAGATGCTTTTGTGTTGGTTTGGAGACAGGAAAGGCAGGTTAGGATGAAAAGAAAGAAGGGAGAAATAGAAAGTTACAGAGACTGAGGGGGCAGTTATGGTGAATCTATAGCATAAAGGTAAAGTTGCTTCATCTAAAGCTGATCTGTGCTGCAAATGGAAGGAAAGAAAGGAAGAAGAGAATATGAAGGGATTACAAAGTAGGGCACTCTCTAGCCAAGAGACTGACTCTTCACACTAGCTTTAGTTCATGCAGCTAAAGGCAGCACTCTGACAGTTGTATGGTACCTTGTACTGGTATTGCACTTGCACGTGCATTGTACCGTGGGGCCAGCTCCAGCTTCTAGTTACATCTCCGGAGTCTGCTTTACAAGCTATGTAACAAGAAAGCCTTTGCTGCTACACTTGCTTACATTTGTTTTGCTGTTGCTCTATCTGCAGTCTAACTACTGCAAGCCTGTCCATATCTCCTACTTAATAAATCGATATTTTGCTCTGTTGATGTTTGACTATCTGGTGTTGCAGGACGAAGTTGATTTTGGGTCAAACCGATAAAGTTGGGCTGCACCACCTTTAATACACCCACGCTGGAGAGGTGAGCACAGGGATCCCGGGGCAACGTGGAGCCAGGACATGTTTAGCAATGCAGAGTGAGCAATGTTCCCAGCCACAAACAGCTCAAAGGAAATAACTGAACTTCTAACTCCAGAAAATCACAACTGCTGTCTGAAACAGGACATGGCTCTGGATGACTCTCTGATGTGGCCTCCTGTGGCTCCTGCCCTTGTTTAAAAGGAATTCATCACAGTAAAAGCCAGCAGGAATTATCTGAGACTGCAGTCCTGGATGCACTGCTGGTCAAGGAAGGGCACAGACATTTTGGAGGATTTAAGTTAATTCAAAGAATGCAGGGCTGATGCTTTACTTGCTGGGTCTCCCCGGGGTGGTTAACCGTCAGCACAGTGGCTGTGCTTAGGGGTCAGTGGGTGATGCCCACACTCCATGTCCTCACCAGAACAACCTGGTTCACATGCGGTGGCAGGGGATTGCCACGTGGGCTCGAGGGACCGAGGACAACCTGGCTGTGAGCACCCTGAGGGGCCTGGCTGCCCCAGGAATGCACCCGGAGCGGTGTCAGCGCCTGGCAGGTGGTTTGTGCTCAGCTCTGTGTGCTCAGGCAGGGGAGCACGTAGCAGCGCGGCTTCGGAGCGAAACACGTACCAGACACATTATTGAGACAGGAATTTCTTGTCATCGCAAGAGCTTGACTTACCTTTGTCATTTTAATGCATTGCACTCAGAGCCTGGTTTAAAAAAACCCAATACGTCCCCCCCTCCACCCCAGCTTTTCAGAGATAATTTAAGTCTCTTTCTGAAAGGCCTTTTTATGATTTCAGCAGCTCCCAGGGCAAGGACGAAATACCAGGAGAGAGGCAGGAACACGTAACTTCTGCACTGCAGGGTGCTGCCGGTCAAACAAAACCCTGCAGGAACAAACATTTTTCACAGGGCGCAGAGCATGTGCCGTCGCAAGTTCTCATGGCAGTGCCCACATTCTGCATCCTGTGCCAGCCCTGATCCTTCTTGCCTGTCTTTACAGCCCCTCTGCCTCTTCACTCACTTGAGCAGGCAGGGTTGAGTCATCCTAGGCATGCTCCGAGGGAAACTGTTGCCTCCAGCCCATTTCTTGGAAACTAATAAAAAAAAAATATCTCAGAAATGTTGCAACATACTTGCTTCTTCTGCTTCTGGGCAGCTGTTGTGCCATAACATCTCCACACCACGCAGGCAGCTCCAGTGTACAACCAAGCAGCCGTTTGCTCTGGGACTGTGCTAACCATAACTATGCCGACTTTCAGATTAGGTCCAATTCCTTCCCCACCTTCTTTGCATGTGCAAGGCTGAGGACCCATATTTGCTGAGTAATGGCCTTTTATGATCCAACCTTTGGATGAATGTACCTTTAGCCTTGTGCTTCCTGATCATGTAAGACAGCTTTTTCTTCCCTAAACAGTCTTATTCCATTGGCTGTTTATTCCCAATATCCTCCTGAAAACCACTATTCAACCAGGTAGATGTCAATTCTTCCTGTACAAGATTTAAACCTTTATGAGGGATACAAGCTCCAGGTGTTCAGCACCTTTGACTTAAAATAATTCCATTCTCCTGTCTTGTTCCCCTTCTGAAGCCTGCCAGGTCATCTGGCTTCATTAATTTCTTCCCTCTATCTCTTAGAAGCTGCTCTTGCAAAATGAAGAATCCTCCCAGAAGTTTCAAATCTAATTTTGTCTTCCATTCCACTCATGAATCCACTCATGATCACTTGATCCAAGCTAATTTTCCATGGCTAGCTATTACATGTCCTCTACTTCAGACACAAAGTCTGAAATCACATCCCTTCTGGGCAGTTCAGAGCCGACTTTATGAAGAAGTTTATGGGCTACAACCCCCAGGGATACATGGGCTTTACCATTATTAACAACCTTTGATCTCCACTTGACATCAAGAAAGCTAAAGTCTCCCATAACAATACTATTTCTCTCTCCTGTAACACTGAGATCTCAGACTCTACCGAAATCTGAATCTGCAGGTTTCTAATAGGATTCAAAGAAACCTTTTAATTTCCCCATGTCAGTGGAGTGTTTGGAGTGTCATAGTACTGCTAATAAAGGACCTTGAGGTCTCAGGGGGAGGAGGAGGTTATAGAGGAATGCCAAGCACCTTTTCCCATGTATATGTTCTTGCACACACATGCATGGGTTTGTAATTTGAAACTCTCTTTACTTCTGGACAGGCTTTGCAAACTGCTTAGACCACATTCTCTGAGGTGTTTAAAGAGGGTGGAGTATGCAGTATTTATTTAGGTACTCTACAAACCTTAATAAGAATCGAGTGCTTGTAGCAATCGCAGAGAGCAAACAGAAAGCCAGCTGGCAGAAACTGAACAGTGCCACTGCATTTTTATTGCTTCTAAGCCCCAAAAAACAAATTATTACTAAAAAAAAATGTCTTTTTTAATTTCATTTATCTCTGATCCTGCATTAATTTGTCTGCTGTGTGCAGCAGTATTATTAGCTGTACTCTATTTTTCAACTGGCTATAAAAATTCAGCTTTTAAATTTCCTCCTGGTCCAACTCCTCTTCCGATCATTGGTAACCTGCACTTGGTGGATCTTAGAAGGCAAGATAAATCACTAATGAAGGTAGGACAAAAACCCCCAAACCCAGACCCTCATAGACTTTAACGCTGCCTGGGATATATCAGTGAGAATTTTTTAATCTTTTTTTTTAATCCAAACTAAATTTTAAAGGTGTGAAAATAGCTTTATAATATTTTTCTGAGCTGCTTCTAGCCAATGTCTGTGTTGATGCTATGTCATTTATGAGCGATCAACCATTAAAAAAAGACCCCTGGGTAATATGGGATTTCTTCATGTAATTGTGATGATGTACATGAAGTATATAATGCTTGTGGGATTTTGAATATTAATTTGACAGCTCAGACACCCAGAAATCTTTTAAAGCGTTAGGACATAACTAACGTGAAATGGAATTGCTTCCCTCTCCTCTGCCCCGGAGAACCAGCAAGGGGAATTTCACGATGCAGTGACCCCAAAACGGCTTCAGAGAGGGCCAAATCCAGATGCCCCATCATGGCCTAAAATCCACTTCCCTCTTGAATTGGATATGCATTAAAATCTAGACAGCAGCACAAGCAAGGGATGGAAAAGTTGCACTCAGGAACTAGAATGAATAGCCTGTAAGCTCTTCTATTAACCTGTCATTAAGACAACTCACCCCGCTTATGGTGGTAAACTGCTCCTCGTTGCAAGGCAAGGCTGGCGCAGCCTGGGGTGTTTGTGTCGGGCTGCTGAGCGCTCCCTCCTTGCTTTAGCAGACAGCACCCTCGGGGACTGACCTGCGCCAGGGTCAGGGAGCGCAAACAGACAGCGGCGGTTCATGACCAGGCGTTGACACGGCTCCGTAACACCAGTGCTCAGCAAACACCGGCGGGTCTCTGGGAGCAGCCCAGAGTTAGTGCTGCCGTGGGGTGAGGCTCCCAGCACCTGGCGTTGTTATGGGCAGTGGCAGGTTTGGGGTCAGTTTACCCAGCGGGGCTGGGCAGCCGTTGCTGCAGTCTCTGAGCGGTGGTTTGGAATTACCTCTGCACGCTTTCATCACCTGCTAGGCTCTCTTTGGTGTTGCCTGTGTTCCCCTTTACTTCGGGATTACTCCAGAGGGATTATCCCTCCATCTCACCCTGCAGAGAGCAAAAACTGGTGATTGATTGAGCAGCAGACACCAGCGTTTGCTGGCTGGGCACCCTGATGGGGTGCCCCCCTCTCCCCTGTGAAAGCTGCCGGTGGACCCAGCGCGGGCTGAGGCTGCACACATACACCGTGTGTTTGCTTAAGCAGCAGATTTCAACTGTGGCTTCCCTCCACCTTGCTCCAAGCCGGCCCAAACTCTTCTCAGTTGTCCCCGAGCGCTGTTTTCAAGCTGCTGGGGAGCAAGATGCAACCGCAGCGATGGGGCAGAGGAAGGCAGGAGCAGCCAGCCTCCCACGGTCCCCAGTGCAGTGACAAGGAGAGAGATACACGGGCAGGGGCTGCGGGGGGCATGACAGTCTGACCCTTGTAAAATGCAGGCGTGTAGCAGCAGGCACACACATGATGGTCCTTACAGAGCATGGATTCCCCACCAGCCTGCCTCACGCTGCTGCAGACCCCTTTTCCTGCCAAAGAGGAGTGGGGATCTATGCACAGCACAGTGGCAGACGTAGGACATGCCAGCAGGACCGCATGCTTCTGGAAGGGTTTTCAGCCTCCTGAGGAACTGTGTTGCCTTTGAAACTGCCCAGCAAGGCATAGCTTTGGTGGGGAGCTGCAGAGAATTTGTCCTGGGGCGTGTAGCAGTGAAAGAGCCTCTCTGTTACAGCAAAGATACATGCAGAGCCTTCTCGGGGCAAAACAAGCATCACTTTGTGTACAAGCATGGGGACAGCCAGTGGTTCAGGCAGCTGCCTGCTCCTGCTGTGGATTTCCCTGCTGCGCCCAGCTGAGCTTTAGGTACCAAAGACAGGTCCAAGCAGAGGGGCATGGATTTGCAATATGTGGTCATCCAGGGCAAACTACATGCCTGGCATGGGGCAAACTGCTCCTCTGGTCTAGTAGCAGGGATGCAGGAGTGCTTTGGTGTGAGAGGAGCATCGTACCAAAGATTTCCTGTGTGACAGCATCATTTGCACTGAAATGTCTTCTCTGTTTTCGCCTTTCTCCGGTTTGCCAACTTGTGTTGCCATCTGAGGTTCGGTCTTTAACTCTAGGCGGGTTTTTTGTTTTTCATTTACTTTCTCCTTAAGAGAAAAACCAGATTCGTAATGCACTGATGGGGGGTGGGGGTTCTTTAATGGAAAGAAACCTGAAATCCATACAGATGTCAGCCAGGCATCCCTGCAAAATGCCTCGTGCTTGACCATGATGAGCTCTGGCTCACGGGCACCATTCTGCAGGTAGCGGCTCCACAGCTGTTCCCAGCAGGATGCCAGGCTGTAATATGTCCTTTCAGAAAGCAATGGGCACTTGCCCCATGCACGCTCCCTCCCTTCCTGACCATCACAGCTCGCCTCTTTTTCAGCTTGCGGAAAAATACGGCCCCATCTTCACCCTCCACTTTGGGTTCCAGAAAGTTGTGGTCCTGACCGGGTACGAAGTTGTGCGGGAGGCGCTTGTGAACTACACAGAGGAGTTTGTAGACAGACCATCCATCCCAATATTTGACCAAATTCAGAACGGAAACGGTACTAGAGCAATGAGCGGGGGTGGGCGGGAGGGACGACACCATCGCTTAGTGCCAGCCTAACTGTTCATCCCCAGAGCCCGGCTTTTAAACATCCCCCTTGGACCCTTCTGAAGCCAAGCCAACAAGAAAACATTTGGCTTTCGTTGTTTGCACACAGTGCCTCCTGGCTTTTCATAATTTTTGCTAATGCACTTGTGGCTGACCAATATCACAAACATTCAAGGGTGAGGAGTGGGATTTTTAAAGGCACTGTGGTAATTCTGAGGTTAATTTCCATAAGATGTCAATGAGAGCGGCTCACCACTGCGTTTACAAACCCTCCCCACAGTTTCAGGGGACTTCGGACTAACTGGTTTGGCTGTTTGGAGCTGTAGGGCTTTTCCCTTCCTCCCACTGGCAGGTGCCACAATTTTGGACATCATCAGTCCCTCGTGCCTTGCCTCCCCACTCTTGGCATCTTGGGTGGACCAACATGAAAGGTTCAGGCAGAAACAATAGGCTGAGGCTGGGAATGCACCCCCACAAACAACCCCATAGTTTTTCCAAGGCAATTCTCCATCCCTCGGTCTTTCAGAGGACCTTTTGCCATCCTCTGCTTTCAGCTGAGGCTTCAGCTTTCAGCATCCAAAAGGCAGCTTTATATGCTGGTCACAGGCTGAAGTTGGGATTACAATTAGAAATTAAATGACCCAGACATAATATCAATAGATGAATTTATCGCTACATAAGGAAAAGGAATCGATGGGGAGAAAAGCATTTTTCAGAGCTAATTTACATGTAAAATATCCCTGTGGGAGACTGTCAGTATTGCACTATAAGTCCTTTTATGCTTACCTTCTCAGCCCAAGTCTGAGCCATGCAGAGGTGACCCAAAGCTGTAAATTTACAAGAGCTGTTAAGTAACAATGGTCACCAATTTTCCCATGAAACATTTTTTCTTCAGAAAATTCCAATTTCTTGACTCTGAAGCTGTTTGCAGATATAGAGTGATCCAGATGAATTTGCATGAATTTAAGAAAAATTTAAAATTATGTTTAGAAATTTGCTTTAACATTTTTAGAGCAAGAACTTTTGCTTTTCAAATTAAAACTACACTGCATTAAAATAATGCTTATTCTAGAACAAACACATTTAAAAACATTTCAACCAAGATGAAGATGCAAAGTGCTGGAATACAGCTTTTCAACTGACACAATCTGAGATGGTCTTTGGATTACTGACACAATTTTTTCTTTCACTATTTCCAGCTCTCTGATGGGATGAAATACCCATCCCTGCTTGGTAGTGTTAGTGATCATTAAGGCATGAGCTCAGAAACCTACACAAAATTGCAGTATTTTTGCCACTGCTGATATACAGGGTTGCTGTGAATCCCAATAAAACAGTTAAGCACTGACCAGGGTTGAGGAGACTGAGTTTTCCCATCCCACATAGAAAAAATACCTTTATGACTGGAATAGGATGAACAGAGAAGCTTCAAAGATACAAGCAACCTTGCTTGAGGCCTTAGACTTGCAACCAAACAGGGTCAGAAAGGTTGCACGACTGACTTAGACCAACATCTCTCCCCAGCTCTACAGCCAACCTGTATTGGTCTGAAAGTCATGCCTGCTCATCTTGCACTCAGGAGAGGGCTGGGGCAAACTGGGTTGGATGGGAGCTTGTTTTTCCCAAACTACAGGCTCTGTGAGACTGGGAGAAAGGAGCTGAGAGGGTATAAGGGATAGGGCACACAGAAATGGGAGACCCTTAGTCCCTAAATCCATGGGAAACTGGGCAGCAGAAACACTTGTGGAGATCCCTCCTCATCCAGTCCCCTATTTTGTTTCGTGTGGTGGGGCTCCTCCATCCATGAGCCCAGCGGCGATGTCTCACGGCCTCCCCAGGTTTGTTCTTCTCTATTGGGGAGCTGTGGAGAACAACGCGGAGATTCACTGTATCCAGCATGCGCAACCTCGGCATGGGGAAGAAAATGATAGAAGGGAGAATTTTTGAGGAGCTTCACTTCCTTATCGAGATGATCAAATCCTTCAAAGGTGAGCTGGAAACCATCACAGTGCTATACAGCCTCATATGTGTCACTGCTGCTGCAACATCTCACTAACATTTCCATCCTCCTACCATTGCAGGGGAACCTTTTAGCCTGACGTCCTTCAACTGTGCTCCAATCAACATCACCTTCATCATGCTGTTTGGGGACAGATTTGACTATAAGGATCCAACATTTCTCACTCTCTTAAGACTCATAGATGAAGTTATGATTCTTCTGGGATCTCCATATTTGAGTGTAAGTAACCCGTCCCACAGATTAACATGTTTTTACACTGGCACATTACATTGGTGAGCCACGCAAACCATAGGATTTAGTTCAGCAGTTTTAAATGTTCAGAACCAGCCATTACACCTAAACTGTGACAGTTCTCCACATACCACCTTGGTCAACACAAATGTGCTGCCAGATTCCCCTTTGCTATTCTCGTTTTGAACCACCCTGCACATCTGTGTGGCACTAATTTGAGAAGAGAACTATGGTGATTTTAATTCCACAGATGTTTTGGGTTTTTGTTTTTTATTCTTTTTCAGCATAATGCACCATCTAGGCTTTCTTTGCCCTTGCTGCATTTTCTAAAAAGACACATTCAGTGTTGATGTCTAGGTGAGTGAGATTTCACAGACTGCATTAAAAACACTTCCTTGGAAAGTGCCAGGAAAACTTCACTTATTTTCAAACTATCATACCCAGTCCTTCATAAATGATGTTGGAAAAAACTAACTAGTTTCATACTGATCTAAAGTGGCTGGTGGCCTGGCACAGTGGAGCCCCAACTCTGTTGAGAGGATGACTAGGCTGTTACTGATAGAGGATCTGTTCCCACAGAACAGCATAAAGGCTTAAAATTAGGTAGTACTAAAGAAAGGCTCAAAGGTTGCAAAGCCCTCTCTTAGGAAAATCTGTCCAGGAGGTCCCTAGGATACTACGATACTGCTGCTACAGGTCAAAACTCAATGGATATGTCATGCCTTAGGATAAAGCTGTTTCAGCATGATGATATTTCTGCCGATTTAATGCTTCTCTTTTTTAATTCCTCATTAGTATTTCAATTTCTACCCATTCCTTGGATTTCTTTTCAAAACCCACAAGATTATGCTTGGGAAAATAGAAGATGTGCGCACCATTTTAAGGCAATACATGAAGGCAAGCAGGGAGGATATCAATGAGAACAGCGTGAGGAGCTACATTGATGCACTGATATTCAAGCAACAAGAGGTATTTGACTGCTTAGCTTTGTTGACTGCAGTGTCTCCTTCCAATTTTCCAGCTAAAACAGTTGCTAAGTCTTGATTTCAGTCATGTCATGTAAACCTATTGAAATCCATGCTGTTATTCCAGTGGTATTGAAATCAGACACCAGTATCTTACAGTGGGTGTAATTTACTGCAGGGATTTTTCTATCAAAATTAAGATATGAAAGACACTGTTTCAGTCCACTCCTGAAATAGCACCACTAATAATGTGAGATCAGCAACTTGTTCCTAGTAGAAAATGCATGAATTCACATGAAAACTGACTCTGTCTTTCTTTTTACAACAAATCAATTAATCATCAATACTGTTGCTCCAAGATGAATGGTACACTTAAGTACTTGAATGATAATTCATCAGTACAAGTCCTAGCCCTGCCCTGCATCTTATCCAACACAAAACATTTGGGCTCTGAGTTTTTTCTTCTTTCTAGCTGGATCTGGGACAAACTTAGGTACTAAGTATTCTACCCTCCTATGTGGAGGAAGGGTCAGTATAGTCCTAACGCCTAGCAGAAATGGCCTGAAAAGTCATTTTGAACATTGTTGGGGATTCAAACCTGCCCTTGGACAGGCACCGTCCCTCAGAGGTAGGATTAGCTGAAACTCCTTCTGTACAGGGGAGAGGCCGGGCTCTTTCCAAAATTGTGGGGCTGAGTCTGTGAACAGTTTCTGGCCCTGGGCTTCAGCCTGCTTCTAGGTGGAGATGGATGTGCAACCAAAACTCCACTTCAAACCTTCCATCTTTGGTGAATGCTGTGCATTCAAGATCAGGTCTATTTTATCACCCAGTTCACAAACACAAGATCATAGTCAACAGTATCATAGGCTGTGCAGTATTTCCCAGGCTTGCTGAATACTAAGACTGGTGGTTTTAAGACCTTTCTTACCACTTGTGTTTTTCAAGGAGAAAAATAAGAAAGACAGCCTCTTCCATGATGACAACTTGATAGCATCCATATTGGACCTGGTCATGGCGGGAACAGAGACCATAGCCACAACGCTCCAGTGGGCCATTCTGCTGATGATGAAATACCCGGAGATTCAAAGTGAGCTACTTTTATTCCATCCATGGCATGGCAGATGTGGGGAGGGGAGAGGCCTGGCTCTTTTTCCTTAAGAGCTGAATCCCATCTCTTTATTGTTATGCACTCCTGATGTAATTAGATGCTGATCAAATTCACAGCAGAAGTCCCTTTGCCTTGCTAGGAGAAAGGATTAAGTGGACATGAAAGTATGATGCTGGGGAAAAAACCCATCCACGTGCCTGAACTAGAAATAGAGCAAGGAAACCCAGGCTTATGTTTTAAGAATCCTTTCTGTCTAAACCCTGGAAAAAATATGTTTTTCCCAAACCCGAATCCACGTAGGGAATGGGCTTCCTTGCTGGGCACATCCCCTCTGTATGTTCCTTCCAGAAAAGGTGCAGGAAGAGATTGGGAGAACTGTCAAATCTGGAAGCTGGGCCACATACGAGGATCGGAAGAACATGCCATTTACAAATGCCGTGCTACACGAAGTGCAGAGATTTATCACCCTCCTGCCCCACGTTCCCCGCTGCACTGCTGTTGACACCCACTTCAGGGGCTACTTCCTTCCCAAGGTAGGAAACTGCTCCATCCCAGGAACATCCCCCCCCCCCATTTTTGCCAGTGCCATAAAAGACTAGTGTCTTTAGAGGGAATTATAGGACTGAAGCCCAAAGTAAGCATCCAAAATCACCACCAGAAGAGTTTCTTCCCCTCCAGTGACTATGTTGAGCGCAGAGATACTGGTATTGTAGAACTCAGTTCAGTCCCTCTTATCCTCAGGACTTCCTCACTCCACAAGTGACCTCGATTTACCTCCTTTGCGCCATCTGCACAGTGAAGTGTTTGCCAGGGAATTTATAGGATCTGACCCTCTTCTTGAGGTTTTCACAGCACCTCCCAGGGTCTGGCTTCAATCCTTCACACTGCTGGGAAAATCTCACTGCCTTCTCTCTCTACGGGCTGATGGGATAAAACCCTCAGAGTCTTCACCTGCTTTGGGTGGAGCAAATCTCCTGGGACACCAAAGACTGTGTCACAAATTGAACTGAAACGGAGCACTTCTGCTATATTTTGTGCCTGCATGTCCTTTTCTTCCAGGGTATAATTGTAATCCCATCGCTCACCTCAGTGCTGCTGGATAAGACGCAATGGGAGACACCACATCAGTTCAACCCCAACCACTTCCTTGATGCTGAAGGGAATTTTGTAAAGAGAGAGGCTTTCCTGCCCTTCTCCACAGGTAACTAAAGGGCTATGGCAGGAACATTTTATTACAATATACACTAACAAGGTCTTCATGGCTGTACTGCCTTTAACTTGGTCAATAAGCAACCAGGCAACTGAATAGAGTCAGTTATTCTGCATCCAGGCAAAAGGCTGCTCTCAGAGAACACCACTGAAGGGGTTGGTCCCCAAAGGTTCAACAGGAGAGAAGCAATATATGGCATCCAAAAGAAGATGGAAAAATGCCTTAAAGCTGTCAGGAGTAGGTGGACAATAAGACAGGACTGGTGGGGCTGCCAGCATATTTTTGTACAGGGTATCATGAGCTCTCCTGCAAGTGAGGATACAATCCAGGGACCCTCAAGTTCTGTCTTGAGGAAAGTCTCATGTATGAGTGGGTCTGATGGGCAAGGCCTCACCCACTGCCCACCAGAGCCAAAGAGGAGGGTCACAATAAGCCTTGCACCTTGTCTGGGTATTACAGCCAGCAAAGACCCATATGGGACAGAGTACCTCAAACCGTATTACTCTTGCTGTGAAATCTTAAAACCAAGGCCCTGGACTGTTCCCACAAATCATCTTGGATGGCAGTTCTCCCAGTGGCAGTTTTGAGAGCTCCAAGGATTCCCAGCAAGACCTGTTCTTTTAGAGGAAGAAGGACAGCCCCATGGTTAGGGGAGATGACAGAGCACTTGTCATCCTGATACTACCTCCAGCTGTCATTTTCGTCAAGTCACAACCTTTTTATTTTCTTTTTTTTTAATCTCAAATTCACCTACAAAATATTATTAACATTCTTTCCCTGGAGGGTCATAAACCCAAGTCCCCTGGGACTTAAATTGAGCTAACGGTAGGAATAGTTGTTAGATATCAGAAACTGTCCCCTAAGCCATCCTAAAAGAAGAAATATCACTTCCACAGTGCCTTCCTGACAGCTTCCAAAGGCTGTTGATTTCCAGAAAGGCTGCCGCCCAGCCCATGCCCTCCATGGCTGCAGCAGCATGCATCAGGAGAGGGCACAGCTGGATGGAGTTTAACAAATCCCAACACTGCAGAAGCCCATAAATACTATAAAGGGAGATTTTCTGCAGAATTCTACAAGTCCTCCTGAGTAACCCTACACTTTCCAGCTGTTTCTCTGAAAGGACTGCTTGAAGGAATTCCAGAACGTGCTCCAACCACAAACCTTCAGTAGTGCCTTCTGATGTTAGGAAGCCAGTACTCGCTGCCCACCAAGTGCTTCACCCGTTCAGGGACCATCATGCAAGGCCTGAGAATCTAGCACAAAGAGGGAGTAGGAAAGAAGAAACTGTCTTTTCAAATAATGGGATGTTAGGATAAACAGGAAAAGTGAGTTTCAAACCATCCCACTTCGGGAGGAGGTAGCATTTTTCTCTCATGCTGCTTTTCAAAGAGAAAGGCCTAAAGATGCTGAGAGGGTTGGAAGAGCTAAGGATAGGGTAAACATAAATGCATAATAACCTGTAACATGGCTGTGACTTGCTGCTGCAGGTAGCTGTGGGATAAAAGAGACCAGGCAGGCACACTGTACCAGTGTGACTGGGACAGCTACCTTTAGCAGCACAGGCTCCTCTGCTCCAAAATGCTCTGGTGTGTTTCAAGTTCCACTCCTGCTTCCACTGCAACATCTCAGATGCTAACGTGTTCATGGCAAATATTCTAATTCGATCTTTCCATCAAGTAAACACACTGCTTTCATCTACAGGGCGAAGGAACTGCATTGGAGAAAGTCTTGCCAAGATGGAGCTGTTTGTCTTCTTCGTAGGGTTGCTGCAGACATTTACTTTCCAACCCCAGCCTGGAGTCTCAGAGTCTGACTTGGACCTTACTGTTCCCCAAACTACTTTCACATTAAGGCCTCAGCCTCAGGCAACCTGTGCTGTCCTGCGTGAATAACCACAGCCTTGCTGAAGAGCAGCCCAACAAGTGAGAAGCTGCTTAGACCCAGCTTACCTATGCTAAGTCTCACCATCCCCCATCCTGCCACATCACCCTCTTTCACATCCCCTTCCCACTGTCTCCATCTCCATTGCTCTCCAACACTACATCTGCTCCATAGGTTGCTGACCCCCTCTTTGCTCCTGTGCTGTGAGGGGTGCGTACGATCAGTTAGAAACCATGATCGTGGTTGACAAACACACACTTCTGCTCAAGACAGACTGTGCATGGAGCCAATGGAGGGACCAAGGAGGTGGTCTGGTGAAGGGGATGCAGCCCACAAGTAGTAGGTGGGATACCCAGGCTCCCATGGCAAAGCAGTGACGTTCATAACGTTGCAGAAATCTGCCTGAAATCCTGAGAAAAGACGCACCAACATTTGCTAAAAGCCACAGAAATACACTGTGGATCATACACTTGAATCATCTCTAGGTACCTCCTGAACTTTTCCAAGCTTCCTAATTATGCACAGTTTCTAGAAATATCCTACCAGGCTAGGCAGACAAGTCAAACACTGAGAGTGAAAAACCACATCAATTCATGGGATGGGACAACAAAGTCATTTCTACCTTGGAACAGTGTCCTGAAAGGTGCCCCAGCGTCTGCAAACCCATTTAGATAAGCAAGTGCTGTTACTAAGTTCAACACTGCTTCACAGTCTGAATGAGAGAAGATCTACATTTCTAAGTTTGCAGTGTAAATCATAAGGCCATGTGAGATTTGTACCAGCAACCGATCATAAAAGGCTAATGATACAGAGCCACTTCTAGTTTTATGGATCTCTGCCTTTCCTGACTTTGTTAAATAGGAGCAAACACTGTTCCTCTCTTCGTACCTCCTGGGTAATGCTAAGAGCTGACACCAGCAGTCAGTCTGGTATTTGGGATGGCCTGGCCATTGGAACCAGCCATGCAATTTCCTTGCAAATGGTGTTTAATTTCACAGCGCTTGTGTTGCACACAAACACACGTAAGGAGAATTGGGATCAGGGATTAGACAAGACCTGGTTTGGGTTGTTTGTTTTTTTTTTTTTCCTTTTGTCTGGCAGTTATCCCCTTCTGTGGCACTCTTATCTGCCATCGTATTCCGCAATCTTATTCCAGTTGATGTATAGCTCAGGTAATTTTTCATCCATTTATCTGCCTGTGAATTGCCACTTCTTCATATGCATTTTCTTATCATGTGCTTTATCATACTGTTTGTTTCCCCCTTCATGGGAACCAAATAAAGTTTTAATCTCATGTTTTCATTATATTTCATATGCCTGCCACCCATCTTTGCATTACACAGAAATGCAAATGTCATGAAAGATTGATCCTGAGCCCAGAGTGACAACAAATACTATCATTTTACTTGTAGCTCACAGGTGAGAGGTTCTGCACACCCTCATCCTAGTGAAAACCAGCTCAACAGGAGACCCTCTGTATCTGCAGAGTGATTTCTCCAGGGCAAAGCACTTTCCCTTTGTGCTCAGCTATGGGCTACCAGTCAGCCCTGGGGATAGCCTTGTTTTTTCACTTTTATGTCTTCAACGCTTGCTTGCAGAGGCTGAATGAAAGGTTGCCATCATAGCTTCACGATGCTGGTGCTATCCCTCTGTTTAGCCTTGGACCCTGAGCTCTTACCTCCTGCCCTCCCAAAGCATCACCTGCTGGCAATGTCACTCTTGAGGAGTGGTGGGCAGCAGGATGGGGTCTTCTTCAGGGAGGACAGGGAGAGACAGGTAAAGCAATTGAGGAGCAAGCCACATATCAACTCAAGGAAGGAAGTCTTGGCCTTACTGAAATTAAAAAAAAAAAAAAAGACTTTTGCCTTTGGCTTCAGAGAGGCCAGGACTGTTCCTGCTCTAGCCCCCTCCAAACGTAATGTGAACTCAGAAGACAGATATGGCAACAATCTAGTGCTCCTGGGGACAAAACAGGGCTGGGTTCAAGTCTGCACAAATTCACTGGTGGAACCTCAGCCACGACCCCTTGCTATGGGCTCTCAGGTTCTTGGCTTTGAAGGAGAGAGATGGATCCCTTCCTACACCCATAGCAGCCTTCAGGCTCTGCTCCTTTTGGACACCACCTTCTCCACTGGCACTCCCCGGCAGGCAGAGCAGCGCCTGCAGCAGTGCTGGCTGTGTACAGAGGTTCAGCAAACTGAGCAATACCTGTGCCTCAACAAGAGCCACGAGTTACCAGGTGCAAACATCCAAGGAAAACAGGTTTATCTGATTCCTTTGAAAAGTGCATCCTACTTGTGCCTGCGTTAGCAGATGGATGGAAGTGATATGAATTAGTCAGCTCCGCAAAAGAAAGTGCCTGCCTCTCATTAATTTGCTAAGCCAAACGATGGCAGAACATTGATTATGTTTCAGCTACATAGTTATCCAGCAGAAAACACTGGCTCTCACAGGTGGAAATACCATTTCTACATTCCTCAGCGGCCTGGAGGGTCTTCCCTCCAGCTGCAAAACATGTTTGTGCCTTGCAACACACTGACCTGAACTGAAGGCAAATAACTTGGGGCATGACAGGTGGCTTGATTTTTAAAGGAAGATCTGAATAAATCCAACTCACACTGTCTGTGGCTCATGCCACGTGCAGCTGGCTGGGCAGCATGTCCCACAGCCCAGCCTGCCATCCCTAGCACGGCATGATGCTGGCACCAGGGGGTCCTGCTCTCAGAGGGGCAATGATCAGGTGCAAGGATTGCAGCAACTGTACAGATTTGTAAAACGAGGGCTGCCTTGTGTCTGCAGGCCTCCTGCGCGCTGGCCAGAGCAAAAAGCATTGTGCAGAATATGATTTCTATTTTCTTTTTGCCACGAGATGGCACCAAGATCCCTCTGAGTCACAGACAGCCCAGGCCGCAGTTTTTACTGTGGTAAAACGCCCTGACAGCCACAAATTCGAGCTGTATAAGCAGGGCAGAGCTAAACCTTGAGGCTTTATGCACCCCCAGTCCAGCTGCATTCACCTGTGAGCAAGGCTGGGAGCAACGACCTGTATTTACCATTAACCTGGAAGAATCAAGTGGTATGCAGGGAACAGGAAAAATTTTCTCCTCCCCATCCTACAGCAGACAAGGATCCCTCCCAGGGATTAACCAGCTCAAACATTTTGTGGGACAGTGGCTCAACCCACCCCCCACTGCAGTCCTCTCAGACCCTTTTGGCCTCCACTCAGCATTTCAGACCAAGGAAGAAGCCAGCTGCTGCAAGAGAGTCCTCCTGCCCTCCCCGATGAGGGGACATCATGAGGCTCCATCTCTAGTCATTTCAGAGGAGGAGGAGAAGAAACAGGAATGTCAGGAAAAGGGAAGGTCCTAACAAATCTTACTGAAAGCTGGGAGAAGTAAGGAAAGGGGAGATGTCGCTTTGCCCAGATCTGCCCAGCTTCTCTGCTGCTTCAAGGAAAAAGCATTTTAGAAGCATTTTTGCAATGTTTGCATGCTTGCTGTTCACACATGTTGCTCTGGAAAGAAGTTCTGCTTATCTATCTGATCTACCTTTGTAAAAATGTTGGGAGGGTCTTCACTTGTCTGGAGAGCTGTTAAGTCCCACATCTGTGCAGGCAGAGCAGAGCCTGTACCCAGAAGGGGTCAAATACCACCTAAAATGTCCAGGGTTTGGTAGATATCTGCGATTCAAAAGCAGAAGTCTGGAAAGTGTTGCAAGAGCATCCATCAGACACAGAAAGTGCAGTTATTTGGGAATAATTTATCCCATGTGCAGCAGAGAATGGGAAAAGAGCAGGGATTAGACGATTTGTATCTTACTCTCCAAGGGAAGAAATTATCCGCTATTGAGAAGCAACCTCTCCCCGAAGCTCAGAACTAAAATAACTTTTTATGTTGTGTATTTGATGTGTAAAGTAGTGGCTGTCCTGTTATTTCCAGTCATGTATCTGGCTGGAATTTTCCAGGTAACCTTACACACCAGCCGCCTTCTGCTTCTTAGAAAAATATTTGTTCAAGAGATATTTTAAGCATATAGCCAGTATTTGCAAGGCTTTAAGTAAGACGCTATTTGTATCTACTGCACAGGGATCTGGTTTCTCCTTTGTGCATCTGCCAGGCTCTGCACAAAATAATTATGTGGATTTTTCTCATTTCAGAGCCTTGGGCTTATTGGCGTAGCACAGCGCAGGCACACTGTGGATGGGGTCTCATGGTGAATCCAGCCTCTGCAGTCGTGTCCAGCTCAGATTCTTTAACCTCAGGTGGAGGTTTAAAAGTAAATTTCTGGAGCAAGCCTGTGAAGAAGATGAAGAGCTCCATCGTGGCAAGACTTTCTCCAATGCAGTTTCTCCGCCCTGCAATGCCAAAAGCATGGCTGTCAGTGCAGTGACTGGGTAAGCGGTTGCTCGCCCTGACACTTTTTCCCTGTTACTTGGTAGCAATAATGTGAGGGACATTATAGGCCTCGGAAATGCAAAATAGCATGGTGTGTTATTCAGCAGCCATCACTGCCAGTCATCTATAGGCATTTGAACAGGGCTTTTTCACTCTGAGCCTGCAAGGAATTGATCTGTGATACCCTAGAAACCAGCCTTCCCAAGGCAGAGGGAAGGCTGAACTTTTGCTTGAAGGCATTGAGTCTTCTGTAGGACCCAGTCTTTAGACACGAGGTCCTGGTGTGCCTCCGAGGTGGGCTGAGCGGCTGTTTGTAAGTCAAAACCCGGAGACGGTATTTCCAAACCATCCCCACTGCTGATGTCTGTGCTGTTCCCAAGGGGGGCTCAGTCCTGCCACTTGGCTAATATCTTCTGAGGGGCACTTGGAACTCGGTGCCCCATACATCAGATGCATTTGTTACCTGTGGAGAAGGGCAGGAACGCTTTCTTCTTTACAAAGTTCCCATCCACATCAAGGAAATGGTTGGGGTTGAACTCATCTGGCGTCTCCCATTGTGTTTTATCCAGCAGCACAGAGGTGAGCAGAGGAATCACTGTTGTTCCCTGCAGCACAACCAAGCTCTGCTTTAGCATGTGTGGATGCAGTCAACTTCTGGCTTTGCCCATTCAGCTGCATCATTGTTTCTCCCTTCGGGCTGTGTCTGCAAACAAACTTCTATCTCTGAGGAACTGATTTCTGGGCTTGCACATGATCAAATGACCCTCCGTTAGTGTGAATACCTAGTTCATTGGAATTACTGACTAATATGTGATTAAATAACAACAGTTGTTGGCTGTTCCTGAGTTATGAAGCAGAAGAAAGGTGTGGGCCAGGCTTCCTTCCTGCCCAGCTGCTCTCTGCTTGCTCAAGCAGGCAACAAGACAATGCCATGGTACTCCAGAGGCAGAAGTGCTCTACAGGGAATGAATGGCAATGGAGAGTTACGAGAATAGGGCATAGACTCCAAAGACTGAGTTAGGGGAAATAGGAAGCTGTGTGCATAACCCTGAAGTCACACTGCTATCGGTCTGGGCATGAAGGAGATGGGGGATTAGGGAACTGACTCCTTCCCACCAAAAGCCCTGTTCTTCAAGCTCCCCCACTCCTTGTGACATTTTGGCCTATGGGTCACTGGTGTTCTGCACCCTGTTCTTCCTCTGGAGAGCAACAAGTACCTTGGGGATGAAGTAGCCTTTAAAGTGGGTGTCAACAGAGGTGCACCGTGGAACATGTGGCAGGAGGGTGACAAATCTCTGCACCTCATGGATCACTGCGTTGGTAAATGGCATGTTTTTCCGGTCCTCAAAGGTAGGCAAGCAGCCAGGGCCAAGAACTCGCTCAATCTCTGCATGCACCTTTTCTGCAAGGGAAGGAAGAGCAGAGGAAAGGCATGAAGTGAGTTTCCCTCAGTGGTAAAGCACCTCCAGATCCCAACTCTTGCTGACTGTTGGTTGCACTACCTCAGGGCAAGAGGTTGCCCAGACCCTGGGAGCAGAGAGAGAACAACCCCTCAGATGCTTTGGTTCTGAACAGCAGCATATAATGTTTGGACAGAGTGGACGGGTTCCAGGTTTTGGATGCATGACAGGCTATGAAGGTTTTACAGGTGAGCATCACTTATGAAGTCACTGCAGAGTACTTCAGTACCCTACATAAGAAAAGCAAAACCATAAAGGTGTCTTACTTTGAATCTCAGGGTACTTCATCAGCAGAAGGATGGCCCACTGCAATGTCGTGGATGTTGTCTCAGTGCCAGCCATGAGCAGGTCGAGTGCAGAGGCCAATATGTTTGCATCATGAAAAAGAATATTGCTTTTATTTTGCTTTAGGGAAAGAAAAAGGAAAAATCACTGCTGTTAGCATGGAAAGAGAGAACTAAGATAGGTGATCTAGTCTTCAGAAACATTACAGTGGGATGCATGCGACTCACAAGTGCCAAGATGCACTGCACTGACGTACCATTACAGAAGTGTTACAGTTTTCAGAGGAAATATTTTCACACTTGAGGTTTTACCCCCAAAAGTGAACTAACTGGACAAATTCATTGATTTTCCAACATCACATGACGTTTACCTGCTCTGAGCAGTGGTTATCTGATCGACTGAGGACGTCTATCCCCTGCTTGTGGATCCTGAGAAGGTAGAAAATTGAGAGGTGCAGGACTGGGCCTTCCCAGGTCAGGGAGCTGGGGTTTGTTTAGCTGTGTGCCAGGCCCTCTTAGGAAAGCCGTGAAGGTCCAGGACACCACTGGCACACCAACTCTGCTGTCTCTGCTTCGTGCTGCTGATGGGAAACACTTTGCCCATTCCTGTGTGCAACAGCTGAGGCACTCACACAAGGTGTCAAGCTCAAACACCTGTCCTGCCCACCACCCGTCTCAAGTACGTGGGTACAAACACTTGGAGAAAAAGGGCACACACAGACTGATACTTCCTTGCTATACTCCCACACTATCATTCCTGTTGGTAAATCTACTACGTGGGAGCTGGTGATGTGTTTGCACAAACGCAGTAGGAACTTTTGCATCTTTGCAACTGGGAATCTGTTGCCTCTTCCCATGCCCATAGGAGGGATGCATCTGCCCAGAGTGTGCTGGACAACTGACATTATGACATTACAAAATGACATGACCTCTTTCTCTCTCTCCAGCAAGGAAGGGATTGTAGCTGACACCTGAGGACAAGTTTTAGACACTCATGCAATACTGTCTACTTAATTATTTCTTGTTTTTCCTTCAGTATGCAGTATTTAACATACCCAAAATGTAAATATTTTCAAATAGACCATAGTGGAGCATGTTTATTAGACAAGCAACACAGGGCATCTCTGTATAAGATATCGCATTAGGAATTGTCATATTGTTAAAATACCTCTTGTTTGAATACTAATGCATCAATGTAGCTTGTCAGGTTGTTTTCATTAAGACTTTCTTTGCTTTCCTTGATGTGCTCCTTTAAGATCACACACACCTCTTCTACTTTTTTCAGTATCATCTTGTGAGGTTTGAGAAGAAATCCAAGGAATGGGTAGAAATTAAATAACTAAAACAAAAAAAAGGAAAAAAAATCACAGAAAAAAAAATTAAATTCACCCATTACCTTGTAAGACTCAAGTATCATAATAAAGAAATCATTTATGTGAGGAACCAGATGACATGTGATTGGAGTCTCTTTTTTGGTAACTAAAAAATTTTAATGTATAAAAATGCCTCCTCTTACTAAAAATTCTCTACAGAAATGAATGGAGCCTATCAGACTTGTCTAGACAGAGCCTATAAACACAAATTAAAAAAAATACAATTAAGGGAAAGTGATAGTAAACTCATGAAACAATGAAATTACATTTTTAAAGAGGTAATAAAGCAAAAAGATAAAGCATTACACATTACACAAAGAAAACTCCAAATGTTTAGCAAGCCAAAATACTTATGTTTTAAAGTTGTTAGATCATCATTTTTAACTTTCACATGAATTATAAATCAATTACACTCAGTTCTCAGCATCGTTAAATTTCACAGCACAATAAACAGTTGCATTTTATGTGCAGGGGGGTTACTTACACCATTCCTCAACGTTATAAATAAACTGGCTGCAGAATAAGATTCACACATCTCTTGCTAACTGGTTATAATTTTTGCTGTTTTCTGCAAAAACTAAACCTGATGTAGAGATTAAAAGAAAAGGGATATTGTACTGTTGTAAATCATAACTATTGGAAATAGTTCTCACACCAGTAATAAATTCATCAGCATCTTTTAACAGCTATTGAGATGACTGTTTCAATATTACCTTAACTAACTAATACTCTATTCCTTGTGATGGAGGATTAAGTTTAACAAGAGCTCTTGAGGCTCAGATGGAGTCTCTTAGTTGGATTACTCCTTTTTTTATACAGCTCCATTAAGCAGGTATTGATTAAACCACAACAGAAGGTATGAGAGGTCCATATATAATGTCTGCAGCTCTGTACTTTCTACTACTACTCTGTAACTTCACTAGTTTCTTAAACTGTAGCAAAAAACCTTAGTAACCCCCAAATACTTGCAGTTGTCCCTAAGACAAGAGGTTACTTTTAGGATGTTCATACAGCATTCACCAGAAAATAACCGGGATGAGCCGGGCTATTTTCCTTTGTGCACGCACAAATATGGTCGTTATTTCAATAGTTTCATCACCAGTGTATTTTTAAAGAAACAAACTCTGGCCATGCTCTCCAAGAGGTAACTGATTCCCTTCTGTCTCTTCCACATGCACCTTCTTTGGACCAAAAATACTAGGTAGTAGGAGATGCTGGCATTCTGTGTTTTATTTTGGGTACTGCTGGACAAATACTGAGCAAAAAGCAAAAAACATCAAAAAACAGGTAAACAGAGTCCTTCTGAACTCTCCGTCAAAAGTGCTACAAACATTTCTGAGACAAACTCCAGGAACATTTTCCTGCAGCTACTGTGAAACACCAAAGACAGAAGGTTGCCCAGATCCCAGTCCTACACTGGGGGCTGTTTCCTCATGAGAGACACTTCACCATAAACTGTAAAGTTGACAAAATAATCTCACTAAAAATAACAACATAAAGGGCAGAGTCTATAGCCCTTTTGTGGATTTCCACTGCTGCTCCTGGACGCTGCTCACCCCAAGTCCCACCATGCTGGAAGCCTCAGTTATTTCCCCTTCTGGCTGCAGAAGAATCAAGCACACCCCTACTGCTGCAAGGTCACATCAGCATCTCAGCCCAGTGCTACCACGCGATGTTTGACCTTCGCAACAGGATTCCATGAGGGAAGAAAAACCCCAAACAAGAATCTTGTCCCTTGGACTAGATGATCTTTAAAGGTCCCTTCCAACCCAAACCATTTTTATTCTTATGTTTCAGTACCCTAAAGATACTCCAAAACCACCCAGTCATAGTAAGTCGGCTTGACCTACCAACTCCAATGAGATACTGGACATCTTGTCACAGAGGGTAACTTACGTGCAAGAATGGAGAGCCAAGAAGGTGCATAACGTCATCTATGAGTCTTAACAGGGTGAGAAACGTTGGGTCTTCATAATCAAACCTTCTTCCAAAGAGAATAGCAAAGGTGATGTTGGTGGGGGCCATATTCAAAAATCGTAATTGAAAGGGTCCACCTAGAAATTAACAAAATCATAACTGTATTGGTCATTTCTGGAGCAACCCAGAGGTCTTCACAGCGGATTTATAAAGTAGCATGAAACACTTAATGCCATCTCCAGCTCACCTTTGAAGGATCTGATCAAATCAAGGAGAAAGTGAAGCTCCTCAAGTATCCTTTCTTCTCCAAGGTGCTTCCCCATGCCAAGATCCCGCATGGTGGCTATGGTGAACCGCCGTGTCGTCTTCCAGAGCTCTTGAGAAGAAAAGAACACACCTACAGAGGGATTGAATGCCCTGTTTGCCAAGGTGGTACAGGATTTTCTCAAAAACACCAAAAGCACAGCTGGGCAGTGCAGTATTTTGCAAGCTGGTGGAGCCTGGTTTTGGGAGAGGACTGGGAGGCTCTTTGGGGAGCTGGCTTGGGAAAGCACTGCCCCAGGTAGGTTCAGGAGGGCAGGAGGCAATATTTTAAACAGCTGGTTGCTGTTCACACCAAAGCTCTGGGTTTGGCTTGTTTATAGCTTTGTCTCTTTGCAGCCATACACAGTAAAAAGCTCTATGCATGGTCTTCGTCTCAGCCCGACTTGTTTTTCCTTAGAAAAATGACCCAGCTGTTTCAGAGAGCAAGGCTAGGAGCAGATGACACCACTCCATCCCTGTCATGAACAGGACAAACAATTTCACTGAACAACTTGTGTTTTAGAGGATGAACTGTTCACTGTGCAGGGGGACAAGGAGGGGTAGCAGGGATGTACCTTTGCTTACAGCTGGGGAACACCCCCCAGCTGGCTAAACCATCAGCTAAAGAAAGTGCTCAGTCAAGAGGGCCCGGAGGTGTTTGGATACAATTCAGAAGTCCTCCCTTCCCAGGAGGGCTTCTAGGACTGAACATACTCTACATCTTCATATGGTGGCTGGGAAAGTAGTGCAGTGTACCCTTCCTCACACTGGGCCTCACTCTTAAAAACAAGATTAAAAAAACCCCACACGCTGTATGCATTATATACATATTAGGTCACCAAATATTTTTCTTTCAGCCCTGGATTATTCCCTTCATTGTTTTTCAATGTCTAGTCTTGGGCAATGTATTACTTTTTAGCATGCGATTCAGAAACATGCCAAAAATCTGTTTACAGAAGTAATTGTTTGAGGTACAAACAGCCCGTGTTATTGCACTCTTGCCAGTTCTTGAAGTCTTTATCATGAGTCATGCGTGATCCACGCTTTGTCTGAACTCCCAGTAACTGTAGAAAAGAGATTGCATAAGAACTTCAGCCTTCACATTGTGAAAAATAATTTCCTTCCCTCTGCACTGCAAAAAAACCCACCTTGAAATGTGACCCAAGTGCCAGTAAAAGCAAAAAACTGATAAGGCAAAGAGGAAGATCCCCAGAAGTAATTTTTTTAAGAAAACAAACAACTGCCCCCAAGTCCCACAAAATGTAGCCCTTGACGATAAGGATGCAGTTCAAGACTCTTAAATATTGTTGCAATTGAAACAACACATTTGAGAAACAGCATAGCAAGCGCATCCTTATTTTCTCAACCTGCCAGTACCATTTCCATGTTGAATGTGATAAAATATGGGTATAGCTGGTCTGTCCTCAAACACATCTGCTGTGTTCAGAAGGGCATCCTTTACTGCCTCATAGCCAGTGAGCACCACCACCTTCTGAAAGCCCAAATGGACAGTGAACACAGGGCCGTATTTCTCTGAAATCTAGAAGGAGAGAAAAATCAGAGCATGGAAATCAACAGTGGGAGTGGTATGTCCTGCTGGAGTGGCTCAAGAGTTGTCTTCCCTCCTCCTTCTGTGGCCAGAAGGGATGGAGGCATGCCAGAGATAAAGCCCTGAGATACTGAAATGAAAGAGGAATCAAAGCAAATAAACACTGGTCTTTTTAACCCAACAGCTTCCATAAAACTACTGTTTTTCTGAGCTGGTTGGACACAGGTTGGCCCAGTGGATTAAGAGGCAGAAGGTAACGAGACACTTCGGATACCAAGAGCAGCAAAAAAGAATCACTGAGATCTGCCAGGCAGTTATTGAGCAACTGCTGACAGGTCAGGCTGTAATGCCACGGTCCACCAAAAGACGATGGAAGAGCAGAGGCATCCTTACTTGTTATTAAAAGTTAAAAGCTTTGTTGTAATTAATGCGAAGAGGTATATAACATGATTCACCAAGGACAGAGACAGGAAGAGTCTTTCAGAATTTCAAAATTGCCTTACAAAATTCCCACAGTACCACACTCAATTTTTTTATTTCTGCTACACCATCGTTTTCAAACCACTGCACAGTGGGAGTTTATAGTGAGATCTGAGATACCAGGTAGCAGGAGCTCTCTGGAGGCTCACAAACATGATCCTGCCAGGCCTTACAAGGAATCAAGACTTGACTGAGGAGCAATGGAGTTGAAACTGCATAAAGATATCGTGAGATAAAGCCTTGTGTCCCATCAAAGGAGACCAGTTCTGGCAATGTACATCAGAGGAGGCTCCAAAGCATAGCAACCCCCACCGCTGTACCAAAGCAAACAGGTAGCTCAGGCAGAGTCTAATCTGTGCTTCAGCAATATAGTCAGACTTGTTTTATTTATGAAAAAAAAAAAAATATTCACAGGACACTGATTTCAATAATTTGCTCAAAATAATGTTTCAGTTGCTGCATCATCTACTGTACAACTTTCATGGGGAAATCCTTTAGGGATTATCCTTTTGGGGATGATTTTCTACTCCAGCTCATTTGTCTGCTAATACCTTAAAAGTCTTCTGGCAAGTCAGCTTTCAGAGCATTACTGCAGTTCCACAAGCCCAATATAAAATCTCACCTCACCTGTAGCTGCAGCCTGGAGGACTCTCTCACTGTCCTCTTCCCTTTGCCATCAGGGCAGAGCAGACACAGTCTGGCTCCAAAAGGCAAAGGATGGCAAGAGGGGCCTCCGGGCTGCAACCACAGCCCCCTTTCCCAGCTGGTTTCAGCAGTAGACCCCTTTCCCAGTTGGCTTCTTGATGCTGTACTTCAACAGGAGAAAGAAGGCATCGGCGTGGCCAGTGTGCCCAATACCTTCCCCTTGAGTCTGTGCTTCACTAGGATGTTATCACCTTGCTCTTGGGTCTCAGGTCACCTCCTTTCCAGCCTCATCTTCGCTTATTCTTCCCATCACATCCATGCACAACCCCAGAACCCCTTCTCCATTACCCTCCTCTGCAGAAGAATTTCTGATCTTGCCAGAAACAGGAACCATAGTCCAAACAGTTTCCCATCTCCCATGCTCTGGGTGTTGAGCCTTCTGTGAGCTGGCTGGTGTAAGATGAAGATGCATCTCCACAGGCACCTTGGAGGCCCTTCACATGGCACGGTGATGGGAATGAGACAGGGAAAGCCAGCTCTTTTTCTACACAGTACTAAGAGGTCAGAGGGCTGCTGGCAACCTGATGGCTTGGTGTAAAGTGCAGGATACTCACACCCCATGTCCTGCCATGGAGAATGCCTGCTGAGCCACAATTTGGCTCTGAGAGACTAAATACATTGAAATTTTCCCTTTTTTTTTCTGGAAGACAGATGTGAAGCAACTGTGACTCCTACAGAGAACATTGTCTTGCATAAGTCCAAGTCATTCACTGCTTCAAATTATTTCTCCTACATCTCTTCTCTGGGCTGTACTATATTAATTCCCATTCTTATGAAAAACTGGCAACAGAAATAAGAAATACAAGCTATTTTGGCAACCACAATTAAACATCCATCTTTCAATTTGGCTGTGTGGACACTCAAATATTTTAAAGTATTGCACAACACAAGGAAGATGCCAAAATTTAAGTCCATCAGTCTGATCTGATGTAAATGCTCAGAGTTTTCAACATCTGAGTAGTTCTCATGTAAGCACCCTCTGCAGAATTGGAATTTAGCAATTTCCTTGGTCTTTCTGAAACCTTTAAAACAACACAGTTTTTTAAAAACACATTTGGCACCAAAAATCATCTCCGAACTGTCACCAGAGAAGAATTTTAAATAGGAACATGCTGACATTCAACACCCTAGAAATGAAGGACACTTGTCCTTACCTTCATTAGTGACTTGTCTTGCCTTCTTATGTCCAGCAAATGCAGGTTGCCAATGATCGGAAGAGGAAATGGACCAGGAGGCAAATTTAAAGCTGATTGCTTAAAAAATTTTAAAACATAGAGTGCAGCTGATAAAAGCAATGTGCACACCCCACAGATGAAGAGGGGTATGAAGGCAGTCATATTTTGGTGGAGCTTGACTTTCTGGAAAGCGATCGAGACACCTTTATTAGAATGCTCGCATTATCGCATTGTATTTATCCAGAGTAAATGATGTCAGGGTTTCTGCTGCACTTTGTACAATCTTCACCTCCACCCCCAGCTCTCCACAAAAATTGGAGTTTATACCTGTGAAAGGCAAAGTCCAAGCACAACTCATGGAGGCCAAGGCTTGCAGACTCCCTTTCAAATGCAGTGGGACAGGTCTGCTTCATTTCCAAAGCCTAGCTTAGATTCTTCTGCCTGTAATAACTTCCCAGCATATCTGGGAGTCCCATGTCTGCTTTGTTATTTATTAGCCATTGATCGTACCATTTCTCTTAAGATTTCCTCTTCATCCCTCTCTTCTATCCCCTCCATCTAACCTCTTCTCTGAACACAGACAGCTCTTTACTTTCTGCCTTCTAGCTCTTTACCTTACAAACACTGATTCCAAAATAATCCTTCAGGGTAGACAATCATTGCTTATCGCACAGCAGAGTGAAGGAGAAGCAAGTCCTGCAGGCAAAGAGACTTGCTCCAGCCCCTGCATGAAGCTGGGTGGACAGCTGGAGGGTGGACAGCTGGTGGACAGCATCTTCCCTCCTCTTCCACCTTCTTGTGTCCTTGCAGTGAAGCATTTTCTCCCAGTGAAGGGAAACAGAACTGGGTAATCTTCACATGCAAAAAAATCAGGACCCATTTGTTGCCTCTGTGGATTTGGAGCTCTGTTGCTTGTTTCCATGCTTTTCCTATTTATTGACACTGAATTTGGGCTGTCCTGAAGGCCTATATGGTATGCAGATAGAAAGCTACTCCTTCTTACATCAGCCTGGCTTAAATGCTTTGCCAGCCCAGTGTAAAACACCTAAGAAGGCACCTCTCCAGTTCTTATTCTTCTTTACTGTGGACTACATTATAGAAAGCTCAAGAAAATGCAGAGCTGCTGACCTTCTCTTGTTTTTTTCCCCATCAGAGGCTGGTGAAAAACTAATTCACTGCTGCAAACTCCGAAGTCGTAGTGCAGTCTAATGCCTCCCTCCTTCATCGGTGGGTCTTTTAGTGAGGGGCTTTTCTTCCAGCTCCCCATGCAATGTTAACTGGTACCATTTTCACTCTATACACACCAAAAGGGATATAAAAGTCATGTCTTGGGGAGCTGGATTACTGAATCAATATGAACGTGGAAGGTTTTGTAAAAGAGCTGTTCCCACTGTTTTCTGGCAGTGTCTGGCAGAGTGAGAACTGTCAGAGACATTAGTAGAAACACACATCACTTCTGTAAAATTACCCTGATCTCACAGATGATACATTGGTCCCGTAGGTAGGAACAGAGCATCTGACACCTTCTTTTTGAGGCCTTTCAGATCACAAGGATTTTGTACTGCACCATACTGTGCTATAAGATGGTATCAGTCCTGAAGATGCTTTGAGACTGTTCCAAAGTGCAGCAAGGTTCACACTTACGCTGGACACAACGCACAATCAAACCCAGACTCTCCCATCCATTAGAGACAGGCCACAGACAGACTGGAGAGGACATGACCTCAGCTCACACCCAGTCCTCTCTCCGACTGTGCACAGCCCAGGAACCATCCATCCATTCCAAGCCCAATGTGCTACAAACAACAGCATCTGTGGTAAGAGCAGGAGACCAGGAGTCTGGATACGCGCCTTTGCTCGGACAATGACTTGTCTATGTGGCTTTGAGGAGTGCAGCGCAGGGCTGGGCATCAGGGCTGGGCTCTGAATGCAGGCGTTGTGCCTGGAGCCCTGCTCCCCTGGGGCTGACTCAGCTCCTACATCCACCACAATCATTTCTGGGATGTCTTTTGGGCTGCATGCGGGAAGGAGGTAAGCAGGACATGGTGTGGGAATAGCATCTGCTCATAGCGTAAGAAATACCAAAAGCAAGAAGAAGAGAGATGTCACTCTGACACTAAAAATGTCTTTATGATTCCCAAAGGGAAGGGACCAAGGAAGCAATCAGCCTCGTTCTGTACGCACAGCCAGCCCTCTGCCCTCAGCCTGCCCAGCAGGAGGAAGGGTTACTCATTACCTGCTGGGTGAAGCAACCCGTGAAAGAGGCAAAGCTGGGCAAAGATAACAGCATCTTAGATGGCCTACAAAAACGTTTTCACCTAAGAGATTTAAGTTAAAAATTAAAATTAAAATTAATCTTTATCTAGGAGTAAATAATCTCTCTGGAAAAAATCAAACCCTCTCCATTCAGGGCAGGGTCATGTCACAAGTCACAGGAGAGATTACAGAAACGGAATCACAGAAAGAAAAGCCTTTACACAGAGTGCCCCGGGACCAAAGCACCGATGGATTTGTAGTTGGGGAAGAAAATAATTCCTTGGGCTGTGTATAATTACTTGGAGGTTGAGCCCTTTCAAATCAGTTACTCTTGGACAAAGAGGACTAGAGAACAGAAAGAGAGGTTTCCTGCCCTGCATCTGCCCTTGAAAACAGCAACAGGCAGGTGGGGTTAGAATTCAGACTGTGATAATCACCATTTCTGGATGTATCCTACTGTAACTTTGCACAGCAAGGGGCCTCCTGGAGGAATCAGGAGAGAGAGCCTTCAAAATCTTGTACTGTGGTTTTTGGGACTACATTTATCAGCTGGATAAATCTGTCCCCCAAAGCAACATCTGGCAGTTTTGAGCAGCATCCCATTATTCACCAGCACATACAGTGGTCACACACTGCTCTCCAACCCTGCAGCAAGGCCCCTTTCACAAGTACCTGTGTCCCCAGCCTCTCCCATAGCTGGACATCACTAAGGAATTAATGTTGCTTCTGGGCATTTGGTGGTAGGAAAGAGTTTCTCTTTTGCTTTAGAGAAAAAGGCCTCAGTCCCAAGCCAGGTTGCCTATTTCTTTGACTCTAGAATATTTTTCAAGGTGAGTACAATGAAATAACCTTGGAGCAGAGGGAAGAGCTCCATCCCCTCCGCTAGCACTCTTGGCAGCTCCAGTCTGAAGCTGTTCTACCTGACGAGCACTGGGCTGAGACATTTAGTCTCTCCAGGGGCCACTCTGGCAGCAGTTCTGCTCTCAGAGCTTTTACTCTTTTCTGAGGCTTCAGGGTTTGCTCTTCATCATCACACTGGGCTCCTCCTTTCCCAGCACCTCTGCCAAATCCAGCTGTAGCACATTTTAAAGCAGATTTCAACCTGCTTTTAAAATTCTCCTTCCCTGGCATTCTCAACCCATCTGCCTGGTCTCTGATCCTTGAAGCTTTAATGCCAGGTTTTAGCTGGTGTTCAATTATGCACAAAGGCGACATGTTTAAGATAAATACTTTTTTGCTCCTCTCTTTATGCATGAAGATTTCACCTTCTTCCCCGCACACCCCCCCCCCCCCCCTTTCTGTAAAAAACGATTTGATCCCTGATGGTAACTATGGGCAGCCCTGCCCTGCCTTCATGGCATTTACCTGCACAGAACTCTGCACATCCGAGCCTGTGCTGCAAAGCCACATTGCTGTCCCTAGCACTGTGGGAACAGCCACCTCTGCTGCCCGCATGTCCCCGTACCAGCCTGGGACTCATGCTCATGCGACCGCTGCCTTCCTGGCATGAGCAGAGCCTGAGACAGCAGTTCTTCCAAGGCAAACACAAAACCATGGGCGGGCAAAGCCTCCCACCTCCACAGTCCATGTTCCTGCACTCTAAACAAAAGCCAACCTTGCTAAGATAAAAAGGTCAGGTGTCCAGGTTGGTATTTTGAGGTTGCAACCTACAAAACACCATTCCCTCTCTCCACAAGTGGGGTTCTCCTCTCCATCCCTGTCTCCACGATGCCCCCCTCAAGCAAGCACAGGAGTGCCCGGGGCCGTGCCCTGGGAAGCCGGTGGCATCAGCGGGCGGCTGCAGGACCCGCGTGGAGGGCAGAGCGGCCAGCAGGGACCCAGCAGCCCTCCGGCGTGGGTGGCCTCGGCAGCACTTTGCTCCATGGCTGCAGCTTGCAGGCGGCCACAGGAAAAAAACTAAGCCCGTTTCCATTTATTTTTCTTGCAAGCTGTGTTTTAAATGTTACTCTGAACGGCCCTTTGAAGCAGCACGAGCTGCCTCAGACCTCTCTCTTCAGCGAATTAACACGTGCCGACAGCCGTGACAGCCTGGCGCGGCAAAGCTGGGGCAGCCCTGAGCAAGCTCTGGCCAAAACCCCACCGCTCAAACCCCTCCGCGCCTTGCACAGCCAAAATGCTGTTGACCCTGAAACTAGCAAGTGCCTTTAAGTCATTCATCTACGCGCAAGCTTTATCTTCCAGGTTGGAGCTGCCTATCATGAACTTCTGTCTCGTAACAGAGCTCAGGAGCTCTTACTGGGTTTGGAGAGGTTTCGGGTTTTCTGTTCTGAGCTGCAGGCCAGGTGTTTGTCAGAGGAAGGTTAAAGTGCTTAAATGGGGTTAAGTGGGATACAAGCTTCTGCAGTCCTCTGTAGATTGTCTTTTTAAAACTTCTTCATATTTCTTGGTTCTTAGGGTCCATCACTCATTTCAGGGGTGCTAACTGTTCTCCAGCAGCAGCACTTTACCCTTCACTTGAATGTGAAGTGGACTCCAGCTAAAGAAATGCCATTATACCTGGCTTATAGAAGGAAAAACCAGATGGAAAAGAGAAAAGACTTGTTCAAAGGCCACGAGACAGTGACAGAAACATGAACAGAATCAGAGTCATCACTAACAGGCGTACCAAAAAGGGCAACACAGTAAACATGCCCCCAGCAAATAATAAAGTAACTCAATCTATCATGATTCAGATATTTTATCACCCATGGAGCATTTGAAACATGACCTGCAGTTGCAAAATCCAGCCTGTGGTTTTAATCCTGTGGTCTCACCAGTGGCAAAACTGAGAAACAAGCCCATCTCCATTCAAGAGCTGATTTAAATGAACCTGGACCTCCCCTGGAGGCATTTTAGGGATTTGCAAATTGTAGGGTTCGGAAATGCTAACATATCACTGCCCTGCATCACCAGCCAAAGGAGCACCACGCTCATTTTGGGGTTGCAGATTAATATTTAATCCAATCAGTAATTTTAAATTCAAAAGTAGCAGTATTACCTGACCAGGTTAACAGCATGGACAGTTATCCACCTGCAGTAAGTGAACGAGGCGCTTGCCCATTTTAAAGAAGGATTACAGTGCTAGGCAGCTTCATTTCTCTCTTGCTAGTGGTTCTTCAGGAACCAGGCAAAAAATCCTTGGAGGTTTGCTCCATAAACCATTAGCTAGTAAAAGTCTAATTAGGTCAGAGACATATGGTCTTGAACCAGTAAAAAATTCAACGTCAGCAGCTACAATGTTATTAACCTCACAAAATTGGGATGTATTTCAGAAGCTGCTGGCTGAGCACTGAAAATTGCATCACGTTCAGTCTTCATCAGTGAAACTTTTGCTCTCCTAAGCCAGCAAAAAAGGGAAAAGGCAACAGTTTTGCTCTCGAAAACTGCTTTTTTCATGTTATCATATCAACTATAAGCATGAAGATGACACAAAAGATCTTTTCTGAACAGGTTTTGCCCAGCCATTAAAATAGTCTTAGAGCTCCAAAGCCTTAGTGAAACAGGATATGATGGGAAGCAAAGCCAGAAGTAGTCAGTACACCTTATGCATTGCAATTTTATAGTTATGATAATGTAAATCTAGTTGTTGGAATAAAATCTTTTAAGTCACTGTGAAGTATTTTCAAGTACTCTCCCTTTTATGAAGAAGATCCACTTTAATCTAAAAAAAACCATTGCAAGAAGAAATTCCTAGGCCTTCACCTCAGCTCTTGACTGACCCCACAACCATCGGTGCAGGTTAGCTGGGCTACGACCCCAGACCTGTGAACCATGAGGTGTCACTCCCACATCACCACCATGTCCCCACTCTCCAGGCGGTGAGCGACCTTCAGGAAGAACCATTTGGTGCCACAACCCATCAGATCAAGGAGCTTCCTAACTCCAGAGAACACGGGATGTCCTCAGCTTGCCACCATGGTTTATATTTCATCTCATCTCACTTACTTTTGGCTTCTGCTGAGTGGAAAGGGATTCAGGAGCTGAGCTCTGGGATGAGATGTCTTAGGGAAGATGCATCAACTTCACCAAGGCCAAGAAGTCTTGTCCCTCTTGCCATCAGCTGAGTTTTACCACTGGTTTATATTACAGGTTGCCATCAGCAGCAGGAATCTGGGACACGCTGCAGGGGGGCTCAATCCCCTACATAGGCTCTAATAAGACTCGCTTTCTCTTTCAGGTGTCCCAGTGACAATGTGTCCGTGATCCCTCTGTGCGGTGTTTACAGCTTTGCTGGAAACAACGGTGAACCGTGTGCTGCTGTCACCAGCTCCATGGGGGATTCTGAACAAATGCAGCTACCCTCATGCCCTGCGCATATGAAGACATGCACAAGAGTGAGACTGGCAGAATTTAGCCCTAATTTGCAGCATTACAGCCCTGTAATGAGCACAGGGAAGTAAGTGTCTCTAAAAGGAGACAGCTTTCTAACTGCTTCTTAGAAAAGCCTTTGATATGGACTCTCTTCGGCATGACTCAGGGCTGCGTTTCTAAAACCAGTTTCTCCCATGAAGTTTACTCTGGCTGTTTAGTTGGGTTGCATTCACATGCTATTTTTATGTTTTTCATCATCAAGCCTGTTTACAGCATAGAGGAACAATATGGGAACAGAAATAAAGCTGGGACAAACCCAAAGGAATGAGACCAGTAATGGTATTGCCAGCATCTCTGGCTTGAAGAGCAAGAGGCCCTGCAGCTGTGCAGTACCTCAGTGAGACTCAATTCACTAGTCCCTTCTGGTTATGTATTTCAAACCTCACTTGTGTTTGGTTTACGCATCATCTGCAAACTTAATGCCAAACAGTTAAAATGCCTGCATGTCCTTAAGCTGCAGCTTCATATCTGTGGTACATTATAAGAGAGAATATTTTCTAGAATACAAAGGCTGAAGGACTGACTGTCACAACAATATCACTTTTGGCTTCCTTAAATACAGTAATCAAAGTATTTTGAACAGTAGCCTACAGCTACTGAATACTTTCCTGTCTCAAAATAGACACAAGCCTCCTCCCACCTTCTGCCATGAGCTTTTTGGTCACTCTGAGGTTTTGGTGGTTCAGTCCAGTTTCTTTTGCTATATTCAGTGAGCGCAGCCCATCTGGTTGCTGAGTCTTTGATCCAAGTGCTACCAGCTTATTCTGTGAAGCACTGAGTCAAAAGGACACAAAATGTTAGCGGGGAAGGTTTGAAAAAGGAAATATTTTCTATATTTGCATTTACATTTTTAATATAGTCATGTTGTCTAGAGGCCAGATTTGGGGAATGGAAACCAGAAGCCTGGTTTCTATTTTCGGCACAGTCACTGATTGCTCTGTGTTACTGGCAAATCTTTTAATCTCTTTCCCTCTGTTTTTCCCTTTTGTAATAAAGGGATGATCAGACCTCCCCAGCTATGCCTTGTGTGGCAGCATCCTCTGATGAAACACGGCAAGGGCAAAGTATTAATAATCATTCCATATAGAAAAGCCAAGAGGTCACAGGTATTTAAGTACAGTTTAGCTATTCAGTGCTCCTTTATGCATGCACCATGCCTTGATGTTAATAGAAGTTACATATTAATATGGAACGGAAAAGTAGGCCCTTCAGGGCACAAAAATAACCATATCCAGAGCACCACTGAATAAATACAATAAAGATGAAATCACTCCAAATACTGAACAAATTGAAAGGCAAGGAGATATTAAAGAGGAAAGACAAAGTCATCCAGCCCTCCTCCCAGCTGGCATCTAACCGCCCTCAGCACAAAAATGTGCATGAAAAAAAGTGTCAGGTACCAAGAGAGGACACCACAAGTGATCCCATAAATCGTTAAGTGTTCCCAGTCCTCCATTTCTTTACCCCTCTGGCATCTTCCTGAGGAGATGTCAAGGAGGTGGGTAAAGCACTGAGCACCCTAATTGCGCTATAGCAAAGCACGTGCTCAATCTCACATGGAACTGACCCTGTAAATTATCCCATCCGTCCCCCACATTGCCACTTGCCCTTTCCTCCCACAAAACTTCCCAGGGCTCCTTCCAGGCAGCCACCCTGCACTGCCAGGTATCAAACCCCCTTTCTGGGCTGCTCTGCAAAGCTGCAGCCTTTTGGATCCCTGCAAGCTGGTCACAGCTGGGCTATGGTTGCCTGGGATCTGCCAGACCTGCTCAGCCCCCTGCTTGCTCAATGCCAGCCACTGCACCTCAGGCCAGATGTTACCCTCTTCTCACACCCACTGTCCCCATCGCTTGTGTGAATGCTCTCTTGTATGAATGATCTCTGACACTGCTGTCAGGACCAGGGAATGAGCAAAGCCCTGCTGTTCCTATCATCTAAGCCACCTTTGCTCATTTTATTTACATGAGCAGCTGCACTGGCAGATTTTGGGGAGAATTTGGGGGATCTTGGTGATGAGAAGTCTGCAGCAGAGATCTCTCCACTGGACCACGGCAGCCACGGGAGGGTGTGTCTTTAAAACCTTGAGCATCCTCCTGTGTATTTTTTCAGTTATTAAAATAATTTCAAAAGAAACAGTGTTGCGTGATGTTGTGCAACAGTCAAGCTGCTTATTCTTTGCACAGCCTCTCAGATCATGCTGATATAACATGCACGTCTTTTGGGGCAGAGACCAGCGTTTATTTTAAGAGGTGTTTTAGGATCAAGACAGTCACCACTAGCTCATCACATCTACTATTCAGGATTATTGGACCACAAGTGACCTTTCAGAATCTTAAGGCTTGGATTACAAAGGGCTTTATATACTAAGCCTAATGACTTGAATTATAGCCTTAGCATCCTGACAACAGAACAGGACTATAAGCATTTTACTTTCTTCTATCCACAAAACAGATTTTGAAGACATTTCAAGGGCATGTCAAGCCACTGCCCATCATAATGATCTAGTTGTGTTGCAAGAAAGATAAAAATGACCTAGGTAAAGGTCATATCTGAGAAATGGCAGGATTTTCTAGATAAACCAGCTGAGACATCTGTTTTCCTTCCTCTGAGACAATTATCATTTCCAAGTATTAAAAAATAATTCTGAAATGCAACAGCACATTTTAATCCTTGGGGCTGCAGTAGCAGGACACAGTATTCTGTCATTTTCAAATCTCTGCAGCATATATTTTTGTGGGACTGATAATTATCTTCCCGTAACTGGCTGAACTGGAAATACCTTTCAGCTCTCAAAAAAAAAAAATAATACAAGTATCAGCAACTTACATGGTAGCTGATATTAAGGCATGCATGCTGTAGTTGCCGTTTTCAATGTTCAACATCACAGTGAAATCAGCTTTCTGTCTAAAATGTATGAAGCTTGTGCTCTCCATTACCTGCGTTCAGTTGCCCTTTGCCAGGATGCTGGAGTCCACAGAGCATCCTCCAAAGCGTTCCTGCAGACAATTCAGAACACCAGTGGCTTGCAGCTGTATAGCAGGTCAAAAGTTTAATATGACCATTAAAGCAATTTTATGAGGTATACAAGACCCACAGCCACAGCAATGATGCAAATAAAGGCTGATTGATACATTCTGCTGGCTGAAATGCTGTTCTATTAACAAGGAAGGGGAACATGGGCACCAATAGAGCACAAAAGCATGCAAGACGTGCTGTTTGCAGAAGGACCGCATTTGTCACATTCCCTTCGTTCTTCTCTTGGAGTAGCAGCCATCTGTAACACTCCTGTAGGCAACAGCATAAACCAAGACTCACCTGCCATGCTTTCATCTTCTCCTGGGATCCCCTCCAAAAAAAAACCCAAACAAAAATGAACTGAGACACTCTGTCTGCTCTGCGTTAACAGGGTAATTCAACAATTCATTAAACAATGTCAAAGATGTACTCTTGATCTCTCTGCGGTCATTTTTTTCCCCTCCCTTTGTCCAAAGACAGCTGAAATAATAAAAAAGGGATTTAGAAAACAAAGGGGGAACCCCGGGTTTTTTTTAGAGAGCCAATGAATGTTTTCTAGGACTGAACCAATCTCTGGAAATAATTGTCAAGTTCACTGTAGTTTTCTTTCCACATACTGCGTTCTACAGTTGGCAGTCTTGGCTGTTCAAAATAAAAGTAATACGACACAAAAAAGCACAGAGAGCTATTTCATGTCATGTTGCTGCACAGGTGATAATTTTTGAATGAGTTTTATTTAAATATCACAGGCTCTGAATCCAGATAACTATACTGCCTATTTTGAAATAAAAGTTTAACTTCTGCATTTCCTAACTTTGATGAGCTGTTTTCTTCCTCATCTTCTTTGCTAATTCAGTCAGTTGAACTTTTCCATTTATCAGTTAAAGTGAGTTATAATCTGCTCAGGAGCTTGTACAGGAAGGCAAGGAGGATGCTAGTGCAATATTCATAATGCAACTGTCTGCTCACTGCAGAATTTCCATCTCTGAGATTAAACAGCATATTGGCAAAGGCATTGGAAATTAAAATAATCTAAAGGTTTTCCTTTTGATAACAAAAATATCCGACAATGGACTCAGTTCTGACTGAGGTGTGTGCCCTATGCAAACTGTACAAGGAGATCATAATTTCTAAGAGCAGCATTTCACCATGACTGTACCTTCACTGTGTTTATTCTCCAAGCTGCTGTAGCCAACTGCACAAGGGGTGGAGTGATCTCATTAGCAACTTAGTAATTAGGCCAATAAGTGTTCATTTATATGAAGGGACAGCCTAGGGAACAATCCTCCTGAAGGTGATACTGTTGGGAAACCTGAATCGAGAAGCAAGGGGAGGCAAATGCATGGACTGAATGCTGGAAAGCATCGACACATTTCACTACCCAAACAAGAGGCAGATGCTCACAAGCGTTATCAGGGCACTCATGACCTTTTGTTTGAAGATTTCTTTTTAGTCATCTAAGGCAGTTTTAAAAGTGTTTAATCTCTGCCATCTGCCCCAATTTCTACAAGTCACATGCAGTCTGGGATGAGGCTCACACTGGCATCATCCCTTTCAAACAAAAGCACACTACACATGCAGATGTAAGTCTGAATTTGCTTGATGGGACATCTCCCCAGAGAAGAGCTGATGGAGATGGAAATCCAGAGCCATCTTGAAGGACTTTGGGGCGAATTTTAATGATAATTCAGTTCTTATGACTGATATATTGAGGCCTTTAAATCCCCAATGCCTTCTGGTATCCTAGCTGAAGTGGTAAGCACCAGAAAACACTTTTTCACAAAAAGATGGATAGTGGAAGCAGATCGTTGGGTGCATGGAGATGGTGTGGGTAGAGCTGAGGACCTAGAAGTGAAGTGTGAGGACCATCTGCTGATGAATGCTCCTTCTTACAATAGACACTGGAAGCTTCCAAAAAATTTTGATGAGGGTTACCAAGTAATAGCTGTACTGACCTGAAAGGCATCGTAGCCTACAAAGAGACGACAGGTACAGGCAGAGTTGTGCAGTCGAACTGGAACTAAGTGTTGCCTTTGGCAGTCCTCGAAGCTGCCACTGCAACAGGAAAATTTGGCCTGGACACAGTGCAGATTCATCACAGACAGCATCTCGCATTGAGCATGATCAGAAGGAGGAGAAGGTAGTAGGACTCAAAGGAATTTTGAGAAATATTTGAGAAATACTCATTGAGCATTACTACAACTTCAGATTAATCTTTAAATGAAACCAAAGCAGGTGTTTCCTTCATGGGACTGGAAGTGACCTGCAGGCAAGTGAGGCGGGGTGAAAACAGACTGCAGTTCTGGGGTGAGTTTCAAGCTCATCCACAGTAACTTCAACCGTTTCTCTGTTATCTATTTTACCGCAATAAGCAGCAAAACATGGCAGACGGCCTGCAGCCCTCCAGAGGTTTTCAGGCTGCTTTGAATATGCAGATTCTCTGTGTTTATGTTCTAGCAACACAATCATCACAGAAAGGGACTAGAAGTCCTTCCCGGGGCTGAGATGTCACCAGTGCAGTGAACTGGTTTGACGCTGCTGCTGAGCACGCTTAGACACTGGAATTTCACCCAGATCTCACCTATTTTAATGCCTGCAGTTTGTACACGGGGCCCTGTTTACAATCTACCCTGGTATTTCAGCTGGTTTGGGCCTATGCACTAACCACAAGTAAGAGTTCAGAGAAGCTCTGTATTTATTCTTCCCTGAGTGTCATAGTGTCCCATTAAGCAAGGACGAAAGATTTCCTTATGTAACAGGGATACTATTTGTTATTTTTAACCTTATAGCAGCCAGGATTTGTGCCAGGTGGCATTTTGCCTTAACCAGGCAACTTCAGGAGGTTATATTCCCGACCGTCATCCTTGCCCTCTGGTATGTTTGATGCCCATACATGGTTTCTTGGCTGTCTGCCATCGTGTCTATCTGCTAGCATATACTTGTGACAGCTCACGGAAATACCAGTCTTATTTAACAAGGTAAATCAGGGTGCTGGTCAGTCATTTCCAGGATCCTGCACAAGCTTCTGCTTCTAATAAAGGCTACTATCTTTGTGAAGTCCATTAAGTCTATTTACACGTATCTATGCTACCAGAGAAACACTATCACTACAGCTTAAGCTTTCAATATGTCAAAATAACTTCAAAACAGTTTGTTTAGTCAAATTAAGCTCACAGAACATAGACAAATAAAATGGTTGCAACTCTCAGCAGCCCAGGACTGAAAATGAGCAGCAAGGCCAAGGAAGGCATTAAGCTGTGGGCTGAGCATCCTGAGCAGCTGCGATCCTGCAGCCTCCCGTCTCAAAGTGCTCCATGGACAAACACCGCTGCCCACTTGGCAAATTCCATAAGCAGCATCACTGTACCAGAGTCGGGCAATTTCAGGGAGCTTAAAAAAGCCTGGCTGGGTCGAAGGATGTTGCCAAAGCCTGCTGTACCTCCAGCCCAGTACAGGGAAACACAGCGTCAACATCCTTCTTCGGGTCCAAAGGAGCTCAACAGCAAACGGTGATTTTCACAGTGCTGTAGCTAGGTCTAGCTATTTATAAGCATATGAGGGTGACAGATCCTGTGTCCCATGGCTTACAGTTTTATAAAATACACGTGGGACCATGAGGAGCATAGATGTAAGTTGTCACAGCAAAAGGCTACATGGTATTTCAATTAGCAGCAAACCTTTTTCAAAAAATCTGAATAACTAAAGCTAATAGGAAATGTAACTCCACCTTCCTATGAATAGAAGGGTAACTGGTAATCTTTAACTATGTGCTCATATAATTTAGGGGTTTTTACTTGTTTGCTTCTAACACAATCCCCTTTCATTCAGTCTCCAGGCTGGAGGCACAGAGAGGTAGAATTTTAATTCTTCTGGTCATTTATATACATGTGGCATTTCTTGACCTTTAAGGATTCGATTTTGAAACCTATTTAGCTTTCTTGCGTAGGTGTTTTCGTGGGTTTTGCAGGGGAATTTCAAAAATTTTCTGCGGGGCGGGCGGGGAATCAATAAAAGTAACTGTATGACTGTTCTTGTTTTTAACCAAAGGGCCCTCCCTCTGTGTCTGTAACACCAATCAAACTTTCTTAGCAGCACAAGCTTCTTATTCAGCTTTGTTTTGACAAAGAAAGATAAACCACTGTTTTGCTTTACCCTTCCCCCACCATTTACTCATTAGTTTTATTTAGTTTGGTATTCACTGCTCCTTGTAGGGGAAAAAAACCTTATTTAAAAAAAAAAAAATATTTTTGGTCATATAAAGTTCTTGACTACTATGCTCTTATGAAGAATTTAAAATAGAATGTAATTATAAATTACTGCTAAAATGAGCTTGTCCTGCAAATGCAAGGACATTTAATTGTGTCCTTGTATGACTGGAATCACTGTAAACAACTAATATTCCTACTTGCAGGGACAGAAATAACTAGCTCATTCAGCTGTACAGAAAGGAAGACATAAAAGGAAACCAAAGGCTAAAGCAGAATAAGCCACTGGAAAGATTTATGTCAACAAAACTGGATTTAAATTAAGTAACATCAATTCAGTATTTTGCCTGTAAATGAATCAGAACATTAAAACATGTTTTAAAGGGAACATTTGTGATGAAACATCTATGACTAGTTCCTATACTAAATGAATAGGAAAGTTCCTACTTACTTCTTGTGTGCAGGATCAAATCCACACAGCAAAGTTATTTCTTCTACCTTTAGTACTGATTTGTAGACCTAAATTTTGAAAATGAGAATAGCAGCAGAACTGCAAGGAAAACACTGAATAAATGATTTATCAGTTATATACAAAGGAAAATACAGCACTGATGACATAATCATACTACATATGCATGAAGGAGTAAAATTAAAATTACACAAACAATTTCCATTCTTATGCTTTCTAATTTTCTGAGTGCTTGACTTTGCAACTTAAATCTCTTTTATGGTTTTTTTTTTTTCTGACACCAATTTGCAGAAATGTGAGTAGATTTTAACGTTTGTTACTTTTCCTTACTCTGTGGTAAAAGATTATTTAAAAAATATATGAAAAAACCTGAGCTCAAACCAAAGAATTGCATTTCTAAGCTATTTGAAATAATGGGAGATGAGTCAAGAGTTGCCTTGCTTTAAAATCATCAGAAACACAGCAGAGCTATTCTCCAGTGAGAGGAAATAAGGAAATAAATTACACATTCTACAACTACGGCACACCCTTTCTAAATAAGAACAGAGAATTCATTTACCCAGTACTTTTACAATGGTGATAGCAAACTAAAACTGTGAGCAGACAGTGGAGAACCAAGAAGATAGACAATCCATAGCAAGGATCAGCCAAATTAAAGGGAACTTTTTACATTGTCAATTTTTGAGTAATTAGTACTTCCATTAGAGGCACAGTTCCAGCTTTAAGCAATTCTAAGTAATAAATGTTCCTTTATTTTGCCTATAAGTCCTGACTTCAGCATTCTTTTAGGACACGAATCCTTCTAGCCAGAGCTACGCAAGACAGATTAACTAACTAGAAGACAATTAGAGTAGGCAGATGAAGATGTAATTCGTCAGTCTGTACATACTATTACTTCTAGCCTTGGATGAAATTTTTATTAATGCAGTAGACTGATCTAAACGGAGGCAGAGACATGGTTTTGTCCTAGCTGTATCCATAGATTACCTAAGCAACAAGCAATGTTGAGATTTGAAAATTCTGTGAGACCAAATGATAGAACAAAGTGAATGAAGTGTCAAATTGTATTTTCCTGTACAGCTTTGACCAGCTACAGGAATTCAGTAACTGACTATACAGCTAACAATTTAAAAGACATAATTTAAAAATCTTGCTATACTTATTCATCACACAGTGTAAATCCCTAGATTAAAATGCCAAGCTGAGCAGAAAGGAGAAGCAGGCCTGGTGGCTAGCACATGGAAAAGAAGAATTTGATTGCCAGAGAGGTTACTGAATTTGCACGCTGTGTTGGGTAAGCTGTCTGGGTCCTCACACTTTTGTCTTTAACATGGGCCTAGCAATTCATGTCTCCCAAAAATGTGTTTGCTTTTGCATTTCATGGGTGTTTTGAAGATGACTTGTTTGCCAACCAGCTGAAGATTCTTCAAGAAAAGGGGCAAAGTGAAAAAGAAAAATGCAATTAAGAGTCCTTTCCTATTTGCATTGCAAAACCAAGTATGAGACAACACTAAAATATTTCATATTGAGCTTTGAAACCCAAGACATATAACATAGTAACAACACAAAGCAAAAGTTTTACAAGCCTTTTACCCAGTTTCAAGACACCACTGATCATTGAACAGTACCATACACCAAGCAGCACCTGGCAGAAAACATCATACTTTGCTTTCTCTACTGAACACAACCATAGCAACAATTACCTTAGTTTTAAGCTTCTGAATTTTCCATAAGTGCACAAGCAGAGGCCAAAGGCCACGTCCTTCACCTAGCAATCCGTAGCACTTGAAGGGAACCGCCGCTGAAGAAGAGGAGCACACAATCAGGACTTCACTTGCAGAAGTCTATTACTGCACTAGTGACAGCCTCTGTTTTTTTCCAAATGTTATGTTCACATGGACTCCAGATTGGCAGGCCTTATGTCCTTTTAATATTAACTGATATAAAAAGAAATATGGCATTCTTGATCTACAAGGCCTCTCTTCTCACAGATTTATCAACATTTCCACATGGTCAGAACCACAAGGTCCAAGAAAGGCAAATCTTGCCAAATCTGTCAAAATCATAAAAAGTTCATATCTTTTTGCCTGGACTTACCTTTACAATCTTTTTTACAAGTCTCTTCCAAAATACAGTTGCGATGTGCTTGTGCTTTTAAGCTACAAGGTATATTAACTGCACAATGAGGGCCCACATTTTTCTATGATAAACTAAAAGTGGAGATTTTCAAATATCTTAAGAGAAAATAAAAATTATTCTCTGACACCCAAAACATAATCATAATGTCGCAAAAAGACACAAAGAAAGCTTCATCCCTGAGAATCCCTATTTTTTCTGATGAAAAGGAAAAGTATCAGCTTCTGCTGGAAGTGACAGTAGTTTTCCCCAACTGCATATTCTCAGACATAAAATACAAGACCCAATGATCTTTTATGAGTTTGCTATATGTCAGTATCACTTCTTTTTATTACAGATCCTTTTCACCAACTTTTACACTGGAAGATCAGTCTTATGTAGCTTTGGACCTCAGAAAGGCTTTGATACTGCATGAATCCTCTGCAACCCCCATCCAACTGTCACCCTGTGGTACAGGAGCAGGACCTCAGCAGCTCAACAGAGAGGCTGGCCACTGCTGGATGCTGCTCATCGCTGTGTTAAACTCCATCACAGTTATTGTGTTAGAGCAGGGCGTGCTGGTCTTTAGCATTTTTGGCTGAAAACCTCATCTTCAAGGTGTTGGAAAGCGTTAAAGTATTTGTTATTAGTAATAGATTTCATCTTTTAAAGATTTGTAGTAATCCATGACTGTGAAGGCCGTCAAATCCACTCAAATGCTACTTACTGAAAAATTAGGCCTGCATATCCATAGATCTTCTCCGTCTTCACCCATCCAAATTAAGGCCGTAATTCCCAAAGACAGCCACTCTTCCCAAACAGTACACATTTCATATAGTTGTTATTAATAAAGTATGAACAATGTTTGCAGAAACATTAAAGATTCAGGTCAAGAACACTGTCTGAATACAAGTGTTCTTAAATAAGCCAATCATCCAACTTTTGAGTAATTAATGTCCTTGGTTTTTTACTTGAAAGCCTCATTTTCAGCACATTCATTGGAGACAAATGTCCCACGTCAAAGCGAATGAACACAAATTAACTCTTTTGGGCAACAATTACAAGAGATAGATGAAAATGCAATATTGGCAGGCTAGATACAAAATGTTACAGCACAGCATTTCTCATCGTAGGGTAAGTTTAGGTACAGTCAGATGATTACACTACATACAGCCAAAGGATTTGATCTGTTTCCATCTGTGCATTATCTGAATATCTAAACAATTGCCATAATGCATTTGAGAACTTTAAATATAAAAGGAAAACTAACACAGCTGATAGTATCTCCAGATCACCGTGTGAAGTACTAATAAGCAACTGCGTTATACAACTCGTGTTCAACAGACTGAAAATGATCTTTCCCAAATCCAAATGACATACTTCTAAAGCTGAAAGTGATAGATTACAGCTGGCTGAGCAAGCACTATACTGTATGCTCATTTTAAAAGCTGCCATTGTAAAAGACCCTCCAGGCATTTTTTTGGTTCTTTTGCTCTTCTTATTAAGAACTGCAAAGCTCCTCTTATTTAACAGTAATTACAGAGGGAGGTGGAGAAAAACTAATAAGACAGGTTTATTTTTCTGAAGATATGAAGTAAGATTACCTTTAACAGCATGTCTATGGACCAAATATGTTATTTTTATTTCATCACCTCAAAACATGGCAAATATTTGCAATTGGAAAAAACGAGTACAAAATCTGAAAATTTAGTATGAAGATTCTTATTAGAAAATGTCTTTACAACTAATTTATAGTCTCTGTATATGACATCTTATCCTTCTCTCCACCAGACAACCATCAAGACACAAAAATACTCTCAGGACAGCAGTTGCAGAACTTGTCGTATGCGCTCGCACTTCTCCAACAAGTTTGGGTCTTCTGCATCAGAACCATCGAATTCCTTCATAAAAGCTTCAGCTTTCTGCACAGTTATGTCTCGTGCACCGCCTTGAAGCCCTTGCAGATAATCCAGTAAAATAGTGAAATACTTATCTGGAACCTTTAATGAAAAAAACAAGGAGGAAAAAAACCTGATTTATTTTCTTCTCTCTCAATACTCATTCACAATCAAACTATCACCTGAAATATAATTAAGAGAACTGCATGGGCTTTTGCATTTGCCAATGCCCACCTCTGCGTGGAAGTGTTTCTTGCCAAGGTTCAAGCTGCCGGCAGGGATGGACTGTGGTGAGAAGACTGTCATGTGCTCAGATGGGCAAAACATCTGAGAGGAAATTCTAAGCAGATGTGGAAATGCTGATCAGCAAATGCAAACACTCCCTGACAGTGAGCTCAAGGCTGTGAGGGTTGCTGGAACAAAAAAAAAATCAAAAACCACTAGCCAAATCCTAATTTTGGAAATATGTATGCAAACCTTACTAAATTCAGTGAGAATTGCATACATATGTCTGGGGAAAGAATTTTGTTGGAATTACCCTCGCCCCTACCCAAAATTATTTGTTTGCTAAGATGAGATACCACCCACTATCAAGCACTTTGACAGAATGCTTATACAAAGGAATAGAATTTAACTTGAAAAACAAATTGAATTCAGACATATGGAAATAATTTTTAAGTCATGCTGACTAAAACTGATAGGCTCTACTAACATGTCTGACATTAAAAGCCATTTAGTCATCTACAGTTGCATTACCCTCATTTCACTCCCTTTCTAATTAACTAGTCATAGGTTAAATTCTAGCTTATCTAGCACAGCATACACTTTAAATGATCGTTACATTAAACAGTCTTAGCAATAACTTAGCAAAGACTTTTGAATTATTTATTCAGCATTTCAAACCAATGTATTTTCAAAAGTATTAGGTGAACAGATCTACGCTGCAGCGTATCTTAACTTCAGGTTGTATATCTGTGGAACAGGTTTCAGCCAATAAGGGAATATTTTTGCTGTGAATCAGGAGATGTTAAAATGACCTAATCCTGCAAATATTTTTCTCCATGTTTAACTTTACACATATAACTTTAAAAGGCATACTTGACATGAGTCAAGTTAAACACATACGTAAGTATTTAAAGGGTTGGAGACTAATTATTCAAGGGCTGTTTCAATTCTGCGAAGTATCAACATTTCAGAGGAGACAGAGCTTCAACAGATACTTAATTTACAACCCATCGACATTTGGCAGCGTAACTTTGATCACTAAAACTTCTATCACTCCAAAAGCAGAGGAAGAAAGAATATTCCAACACTTGCCTTCATCAATCAGGGATATTACAAAGCAATAAATCAAAACTAAAGTCTGCATTCAGGCTCATAACTTATACACTATGGAAAACCTTCAAATTCTTCACACAAACGCTCTTGTGTTAAAGAAATAAAAAGACAAAAAACACACACAAAAAAAATTTTACAGTGACTATCACTGAAATGGATGATTGTTGCTATAACATATGAATTAAACACATTTAAACATAATGAAAAATGTCTATATTTTTGAAACCTTTTCACTCACAGTAAACTGGTACTCATAACAGACAAAAACATCCAGACACAATTCAGCATGATAGTGCTCCTTTAATGCAGATGCTCAGTACGTGGTTTTTAAAGCTCAGCAACATTTCTACGTTCCAAACTTTAGCCAAATTATCTACATAATTTACACCTCTTGTTCTCAGACCCCATGGTATAGCATACCTCACTCTGTGGAATTACAGTTGTTATTATTATATCATTTAAGCAAAGTGCTTGAAGGGGCAATTAAAAGCCTACCCTAAACTTAGAAATATTAAGTGTGCAGACAGACGTGTGGCGGCGTGAAGCCTAGAAAACATCTAGCATTTGGCCCTAAGGATAAGTGCTTGAGTGTTCAAAATTCTGATTTTTTTTTCTTTAACACAGCTACTAGGTCTGTTTCAGCTAGAGTACCATGTAGGCAAGATAGTATTTTATTTCTTATGTACATTACACATACAATAGAGCCATACCAACGACTGCAACACAGAAAGTGCCAGCAAAAAGTTAATGAAATCCAAATTTTAATTCTTCAAATACAGTAGTACGAGAGCTGAAATTTCAGGGGCTCTTGGCAAGGTTTTACAAGAAGGAACACAATCCTTCTTCTAAGATCAGCTTTCCGGCTGGCTTGAAACTGGATATCAAGATCTCCCACCATGCTTCTGGCAAGTGGAAGAGATACCTATGGGATTTTATTATTATTCTTTTGTTAAACTGTTTTAACCCTTTTCTTGTTTCTTTTTCTCTCTCACACACACTAACCTGGCCTCTGTGCTAACGAACTAATATGGAAATATCCCAAAGTGAAATAATTATAATCAGCAAAAGGGGGAAACACTACAAAACAGTAGCAGGAAAAGAACATTTACCACTTCTAAATTATACTATGTAACTCAACAGCTTTTAAACTTTTTAGACTTGCAGATGCCGACATATTTTGCAAAGCAAATACAGATATCTGCACAGAGAACTTCAGCTTAGTGCCGGCAAGCTCCCTTTTCTCAGTTTCCTTCTGAGGAAGCTTCAGAAACCCTTCCAGGGCCCTGCAGTCCAAAAGCTGAAAACAGTGATATAGTTCCTTTCTAAAAAAGCTGTGCCAGATGACAAAGATCAACAAATGATCCAGTGTTTATTTTATACTGGATCCTGAAGAAGTATATACACTGTAGGTATACAGCCTTGGCTTGGAAGCTGTCAGCCAACCACCAGATGGATTTTTAAAGGGACTTAAAAAACCCCTCATGTTGCATAGAACTTTAAAACCTCAACTTTTTTCTTACAGAAAGAGGCCTACCAGTACAGGAAACTCAAGTCACTCCTTTGTGTGGCTTTTCAGTAAGCATCCAAGTGACACCATGAGATCAAAGATGTGACTTAGGAAGGAAAGAAACTCATGTCTCCTTTTGTATTTTAGTCATGCTTGGATATCCAACAGATTTTATTCTGTAATGGACAGGAAGTTGAATTTGGGTATAAAAAATATTCAAAAGAAGCTGCTCTGCCCTCCCTACAGTTCTGATGAAGAAAGAGACTTTATATGCTTAATGACAAGCACTTGAACAGTTCCACTAACTACTGAATCTGGATACAGATGTTAATCATTATCTAAAGCTCATATTCAATGCATCTCTGATTATTAAACTACAAAATATTTGAATTTAAATAAACCATAGCACTTTAATCAGATTTTTTAAAAAACAGAAAGGAAGTTTAATTTCAGTGTTGAGAAATAAGGAGTTAAGCTGTGTTTTGCTACATAACACAAATACTACCTACAGTTAATTATTTTCCAGTATATTTCAACACAAACCCCAAAGTAAACAGGTAAAAAAGTAGAAACATCATTCTGCTTGTAAAACAATTTCTAGGTAGCATAAATTGATTTTGAAATGTTAATAAAGACTTTTAAAGGAGAAACTTAAAAATAGAAGACCGTGCAAACAACCTAGACACCTACAATCAAATTTGTATTCTGCAAATAATCTTTTTAAAGTATTACACTGTGTGAACATTTTTGCCTTCATGATACTCTGCTTTTAATTATCTGGTTCTCTAAAAGTATTTTTAATCATAAAGGTAACACCCTATGTCAGGTGATAGGCTTAAGAGCTGCTGAGTATTTGGGTCAGGAAGATTGGTATACTTAAATGTTTAAGTGCACACAAAAAATCTGCAAAAACTAACTAAATAATAAATAATGCACCATGCAAATGGCTAGATGTTTGTTCTATTACACAACAAAATGAATGACCTGAAACCCCCATTCAATACCACAACGGTCAGATGCTTATTGGAAATTCAATCTATGTTGTTTTTTAAATTATGAAATGAATGAATTTCAGTAATGATGAAAGCCTAGCTTCTGGTTATACTTTATGCTTTTTACAATCAACATCAGGTTTCACTTATGTTTTAATGAGAAAGCTATTTTAACATCTTGGCAATAGGGCTGTACATCTTATATGGAGCCAGAGATATCTGAAGCAATATGAGAATCGTGGTATACAGTATTGGGTTCCACATTCAGAAATTCAAATTAAGGATATGACTTAAATTCTCAGTTAGCTCCAGATTTATATAAAACATGAATCTGCTCTTTCTGCTTGACAAGTATAAAGTATAAAAATCTGGCATTACAGGAGAACGATCACCATCAAAATAAAAAGATTGATTACAAGCAATTAAAATGATTCAGCATTTTGTTTAAAAAGAAATTGATCTATAAATTATTAAAAAATTATTACAAAAGTGCATGACTAGTACTAGCAACTTTTGATTAATAAAAAATAGCTACAACTAACATATAAAACTTTGTATCGTATTTGTTCTGAGAAAAAGTAGCTTTAATACAAACCTTCTCTTTATCATACATGTGCAAGAGAAGCCAGGTTTGTCTTGTCTTTTGAAACTTCCATTCTTCTCGGTTTTCCGACCAGCTGTAGTGAATTTAAAAAAAAAAAATTGCTTAAGCTAAATATGTGTGATCAAAACATTCATTATTCAGAAAATATTTCCTACAAATGACTTTGTATGCACGACATGGAGTTTCATCACATTGTATAAAACAGATACTAGCACAAATTTTGTATGAATGGCAAAAAAGAACACAAGGGACGGCTACCTGGCTTCCGTGCAAAAAAAGAAAAGATTAAGAAGATATTATGGCTAAAAATGTTATAAATTTTCACCAGGAAGCACTGATTCCTTCAAGTCAAAAAACAAATCCCACTCTTCTAGCTGTGAGCAGCCCTTTATGAGAGGTCATTGCCCTCATTTGACCCACAACAACAGAGCACCCCAGATCGTTACCCCAGCTGCAGGGCTACCTGAGTATTTGGGGAGGTGGAGTGGGTGAGGAATCAAGTTTGGGTATCAGAAAGTTTCACAATAAACTGAAGTTCAGATGAAATCGAGCAGCCTCTAAAGGACTGGAAGGAGAGACTCGTGCTATGATGGTCACCTCAACAATGGCTGAAGCCCATCACAGATGACTCTTCTAGAGCAGAGAAAATCCATTTTTCAGAGCATATGTTTTAAGGTTTGGATTTGTCTAAAGGTATGACTTAAATATTGACATTTACAGGATAGAAAAAATGCTTTTTATGTCTTGATCTCCCCAGGAATTCTGATTCCAATATTTAGCTCAAAACTCCAGGCTGCTTCAATACTGTTAAAACTGAGCAGGTAAAACAAATTATTAACATCTGCAAATGTTCTTCGACTGTTTAGCAAACACATTTTAAATATGCAAAACTTTAGCTGGGCTAAAACAGCACATTTATGTACATCTTGAACATGATTTTAAAGCTGGTATATTCTGGTTTAGATGAAGAAAGTGACATTTATTTCTATAAACAAGTGAGCAAACTAGCAAATCTCAGTATAAAATTTAGACTGCTTTTTAAAAGTATGTGCTTGAAAATTAACATATTAACATGTACAAAATTTGTCAGTACACTTAAGTATCATTTAAAGATCCAGAAGAAAATATATATGGAGAAAAACCAGAAAATTTTACACTTATTTGATTTTTCTCTAAAGAAAAACAAGTCTCCAGAGGGTAGCATGCAAGATGTCTTTAATGTTCCAGCTTGTTTTACACAGCAAAAGAGAAAACAGAAATCAATTGAAAAGCCAGCTGGGTATGAGAATTAGTATTGTTTAAACACTGTCAAGTCTAATAAAGCAAAAGAGTCCTCATATTTGGTGAATGCTGCACCAGCAAATACATTGTTCAGTCAATTCAATGAAACAGAAAAAAACAAGACCACAAATTTGTACAAAAGGGTTTCATAGAAATCTCTGCAGAAAACCCAAAAGAAAAAAATTATTGCCTTGACTTTCAAATCCAGGATAGAGAAAAAGCAGCAGCAACTCATTAGGGTCATCACTAGCTAAACTCAATAAAAATGTCTGTAACCAAAATAAAAGGTAAAAATTGGACAAATAACAGTAAATCAGGAAGGACAGACAAAACACTAGTAACCACAATACATCATATTTTACATGCTCAAATTAAATTCCTATATGTACTGATTTAGAGGTCTCTGGGGACATTGTCAAGAAAGAGGCAAAAGTTTGCAAAACAAATACTGTGCAAAAGCAGGAGCCCAAAAGCTGACTGCCAAAAGTTACAGAACCAAATAAAAAAATATTATTACGGGGAAACCATCCTTCTCCCATCACCACCAACATAGCAACCAAAGCACTTGCAAAATAAAGATCATTCAACCCTTGGTGTTCCTTGCATTCACAGCAAGGTGCCCAAAAGGACAACAGTGACTGTCAAAATTGCACCACCTGTAATGTGAGGAGACAACAGAAAGAAGTAAAAAGAGCTTTTCTTGTGGGTGCAGTTTGTGGCACAAGCTACTTGCTCATTTGTACCCAAATTCTCTGTTTGCCAGGCAAGTGCAGTAGCTCCTAACTGAGAAACTGAAACCTCCGCATGAAGTGACTTAACTTCTAGAAGTCGTTCAAAAAATACCCCAAACCTATAATGATGGTGCTTGCTGTTAAAAGAAACATATTCTTTTACAAGGTAAAATTGTCCTTCTGGACAATTACATGGAAGTTGTTATAAAAACTGCTGTCTATTTGCACAGCACAAAGACAGAGGTAAGTTTAAAATTCCTTTTTACGTTAAATAAGCCTGGAAACAGTTTACATTATAATCTTTGCAAGGTGACAAGAACAAGCTGAATGACAGATCTGTGACTGCATCCTGTGCAAACAGTCCCTCTTCTAATGAAAAGCTTTAACACACGTTTTTATTTCTTTAAACCATACTATGTATTTATACATTTGTGATTATATTCATTGGTTAGACACACCACATCGTACTCTGAATATTTTATTCTCTGCTAATTTTATTTTCTATCACGCTATCACCTGAGTACTGTTAGGCATTAACATGAAAAATACAGCCTGATTTCACTAATCTCCTATAAAGCCATAGGATGTTAAAATATCTTTACTACCTAGTTTATAAACAACTGAAACCAACAAATGAGTGCACTATAAGGTTAATTGCTCTTATTAGCCTATTACCAAAACCATATGCTCTCTTCTACATGTTAAGACAAGCCGTTATACTCCTGCATCTAAGATCCCACATTGACTTTCACTCTAGTGAAGTCACTTGTAGAAACAAACAAAAGTTTCAGCTAGTCTTCCTGAAAGGTCTCGCTCTATATACACCATAATAATTCATATAAACAACAAATACCTTATCATAATCAACTGCAGAAAGTACATTTGTGCACATTATAGCACCGGAGCCTCCAAAACATTTTTCTTGGCTTGCACTCTGTCCTATTAAAATCAAATGCTAAATGAGTATGGTAAAAAAAGTAGCATGTTCCTTAATAGACTATGGGTGTACTCATATTTTCAGAAAATGCTCCCAAGTTTTTAACTGGTACTCTATCCACAGTCACATCAATTCCTGTTTCTCTCCCTTCAGCAGAATGGTCCTTCTCCTGACCTTAATTCCCATCCAACTGTGGGCAAAACGCACATGATAATGGATGCACAGTCTTTAAGACAGATAACGTGGCAGTTGCTCCCTGTAACTAGACCCTCCAACAGTTATAAAAATAAAAGTTTTCCACTGATTCATGTGACTATGACAGCTTTTTTTCCTACTTCTGTGACATCTTTAAAACTTATGGAAAGTATCACTCCGTGACAAAGTGAGAGGGGTATCCCCTTTTATCAGAATGACATAGTATATTTTTAGAAATGCTCAACTTATAAACTACAAAAGTTAAAGCTCTGTAACACAAGAGAGGTCTCATTTTGCTGTTTATATGCAGATAAGCTTCCTTGACATACTACAGCAGTAGAAAAGGCTTTCCATTTGAGTGATTAAATATACAGAGTAAGACCAACTACATTATAGTTTAAAAAAACCTTTTATAGACAATCACAACCTCTTTCACAGTTTGAATTAATTTGGTAGCCTTTAGAAGTATCTATGTCTAAATCTAATATAAACTATGGAACTGGATGAAAAATATACATGCATAAAACATGTATTTTTCCAGTATGCCTCAGGCTAATTTTCAATATATTGTACAAACACTAATTGCCTTCTTTACACAGTTAATGTTTGAATCTTTTTTATGAGCTCTAGCTCATTGAAAAAACACATTGGTTGACTTTAGTTAAAGAGAACTTTTATGTTTGTGCAAATGATCTTCCTAAATGGCTTTGAAATTGAAGATACAGAGGAAATGAATCAAATTAATCAAGCGGCTTAGGGAATTTTACATTTGGGCTTTTGGCTTTTAGCATGAGAGTCTCATGTAGAAAAGCTGCATAAGATTCTCACTAGTCTATCTCATAAATGACTTTCAGTCTCTACATTAATTTCACACAAATCTATTCCCAAAACATGGGAACACAGGGAGCATAAATAGGCAAACAGAAGACAACTGGTAGCATGCAGGGCAGAGTGCTCTCTGGGATGTCCTAGCAGAAAGAGAAGGGGAAGAGAAAGTAGCCGAATTGGTTCCAGAAACACAGTAAGAGAAAAACATTATTGTTACAAATTGGATTCAGGAAGACAACACAATGCTTCTGCTTAGACTACTGGCCAGAACAAAACACTACGAAGCTGTCACAATTATTAAATAATCTCCTATGTGTAGAAAAGCACTGTGCTGAGAATTAACCATTTTACTCATTCAACTTGAAAATATTATTGGGTAGGAGACAAGTCTTGAGAAACCAGAAAGCCAGCCAGACATGTGACTGCTGATAACCTTCCAGAAGACATGAGAGCACTGCTGGATGCCGAACGCAAGGACACCTACACTCACCTACATCCACTGCTCCAGTGTTGTGCCACTGACGGTCCAGCCCACCTCAAAGACATCCTCCAGCCCGCGTATCTCTTCAAGGTAAAGCTGACTGCCACACAATCTAGATTTCTCCAGCATACAACCCAGGCTTAGCATCAGAAAATTAATTAGAATGGTTTCTCCAGCCCTGAGGACCAGGTCAGAGCGCAGCCTCCTCTTGCTCTCCTGTGATTTACCTGTGAGAACCCTTATGTCTTACTCTCTCGAGCTTCGTTGAATCTCAGAGGAACAGAACAATGGATGTGGTCCATCACTCCACATTCAAGGCTACCTTGAAAAGATCTATTGAAAACATTACCAGTAACATACTACAACACTACACAAAAATTGTCACATTCTTCCCACCTCATTTATCTGGTTACTTTTCTGTTTTGATACACTCAGTTATTTATCACCCTGAAACCTGTCTTTAAGGACAACCTATGACCTTCTACGTGCCCCACACGGAAGGCTGAACAGAAGTTACGGCACATGATTAAGGCTTGCAGGAATCAGGTAAAGCCCTTTATTCCCCAAGCACTCTGCAAACGGTGCAAAAGGCATCACTTCTGCACTCACTGCCCTATCTGTAAAATGTGGGTAACAGGTGCTTCCTCAATAAAGAACAACCACAGTCTAAAAAATTCCCTTAAAGATATTTAAAGCCTTGCTGAAACACTTGGCACTCGAGTGCTTTGCTGTAATATTTCACAGTGCAACACATACAATAACAGCGACTTTAAAATACGATGCACTTATGTTTCAGGCAAGCACACTGCACTTATAAGGCCCAGATTTGGAAACTCCAAATACTGTTATCAAGTCAGGTCAGCGGTGAGTGCAACTCCACATATGGCCAACGGGTGAGTGCGGGAGCCCAGCAACTCAATGGGACAACCTGGAACCACTGGAAGCAGCATGAGGGAACAGAAATTTGGCATAAACTCATTCTTGTGGGAGAAGAGCCATTTTATGGATGGAGGTTTTATGTGGATATATAAAAAGTATAGGGATGTGGACAAAAGTTTTATATATGCCCTACAGTGCATATAGTGAAGTAGGAATAATATTTTATGTCCGGTTCTAACACATAACAATTATTTAAAGGGAAATGTAAAAGCATTTCTTTTTATTGGGGGTATTCAGAATTTCTTCTATTTCTCTCAGGGGCATTTACACCTAACTTACTTTTAAAGAGATAGTTTTTGAATGTCTGTCTTTGTCAACACCTGCATGCCCAGAAAGCTGCTTTGCAGTGCGCTTCAGTGTTCAATGCAAGATAAGAGGAAATCCCATATCAAGAGCATGTGATGCTGACTTTCCTCATTTGGAAAAAATATCCAAGATTTAAATTTTAAATAGATTTTCAAATATTTGACCGGAATGGCTGTAGTTAAAATCTTAACAGTAACCTATGGCAGGACTGAAGATACAGATATATGAGAGAGTCATAGCCTTTATTTTTAACTGAGTTTTTCTCATGTTATGAATGACTCTGTTTATCTCTCAACTCCAATTCCTGGTGAAAGTTAATACATTTATACTGATATTCTCAAATCCAGTTTGGAAGCTAATTAAATTATGACTCAGATACAGGTTTTCCTTATTTTCCTGGAAGAGAAGAAGAGCCACCAATGGAGCTCTTTTGCCAGAAGAAAACTTTCTAAAATTGTCAACAGATTTTAGAATCAGTGCCACATCTTTGGTTGAAAATCCTGGCACCATTTCTCAATCTGTGGTTTAAAAACAATTTTTAATATATTCTTCCATCTGGTTTAGACGCAGCATAATGACTAAAGACTTGTGAAAAGGCGAGGGGAGAAAGTTTTTTTTTTTTGCTTTTTAAATTTAGGAATCACAGATGCAGGAAGAAATAAACGTTCTTTTCAGTGTCTCATTTTTTTCTTGATGTCCAAAATAAGGACAGATTGTATCTAATTGCATCTGTACAGCAAACTACACAGGTCACAGAATTTTCTTAGAAAGTATTTATAAAGCAGAAGGAAAGGCCCTTTGTGCCTTAAAGCAAAACTTTGATTAAATCTACATAAAATGTTTATCACAGCGTATCTTTTATTATATGTACTTTTATCATGTGCCATTATTTGTAACGTTTTATATTATGCTTGCATCCTGAAGCTTCAGCCAAGTTAGAAACCCCCTTCCTCCCCCACTATAGGCACTGTTCAAACACAGAGTTTCGAGTATAAACAGATGAGACAGATGATTAGTGGAAAGGAAAGTTGACCCAGTAAATTGTAACAATGCCTCAAAAGCATACATCAGGTCATCAGAAGAGCTCACATCTCTTATATATGGTACAATACACGTAGGGTATCTTACTGTGATTCAACTTGTCAACTTTTCATAGACAGCAACCTACCTGCAAATGCCAAGAGCATTCCACTGGGAAAAAACCTTTACAATTTTCTTTTTAAAATTCTTTTTCTAGTACAGTAATTTAGTTGCTAGTATCTGTATTAGCCTGCCTGCAGCAAAATTGCATTTTGATCTGAAAAAAAAAAAAAATATATAGCAGTAATAATATGCTGAGAACTTTCTGTTGTTTTCAGTAATAACAAAAAGTCAGCAGTAGGCTTTAAAGCCCACAGCTAATATTACTATATTATTAAGCTAAATGTGTTTTTTATTTTATATACATTCATAAAAATAAGACAAAGCAGGAGTTAAATTATCACAGAAGAATAGAAAATAGAATTTGAGCTCTTCACAGCCTATCTGTTCTGCTCCTCCAAGGAATATACAACTCAGTGCTACCCAATGCCGTGCTGAAGTCCCATCTCCTCTCCAGATGTCCATTTTTTCTTGCACTTAATTCTGGTCACAATGATGCCCAGACCAGAAATAAGGGAAAGGGAAAATGAAAACAACTGTTATGCCTCCCTCCCATGAAGAACGTCCTGGGGGGTATGAGGAGATAAAGAGGGCCCCATAGTTTGTATGAAAACCATATAAGAAGCCAGCTGCACGTAAAATAATTTTCAAAAGTTGGCAACAATCCATTTATATAAATGCTTTCTGATGATCAGATGAAGGATATGCTACCAGACCCAGAAAAAAACAAATATGGTCACTTTTCTTCTGAACCATTACACCACATAATGTCCAACTGTGGTACAGAATACTCCTGCCAAGGCATGGATTCAAGCTGAGTTGCAACCAGTAGCTCATTTTCATTGCTTTTTAAATTTTAAATCAGCTTTTAAAACTTTTAAAGGTTCTCCTCCCTAGCACCTCAAAGAAGAAAAAAATAATAGAAGAGATTAAACAATTAAGTACAAATGAAAAAAAATATTCTTAATCTTACACTAGTGGTTGCATTTCAAAGGAGGGATTTGAAGAGCATGTAGATTGAAATCAGGCTGAAATCACTGCTTGCGACTCCAGAATTCCATGTTGCTGGGAGAAGACTAGGTTCTGGGGTGGTTCGCAGCTAGAGAAAGCAATCACTGGATTTTACTGCTCACCAGGATAAGCAATGCAAGTAATTTCAAGCTAGATCTAGAAGATTTAATTCTACTGCTCAGTGCCACAAAACTACAATAGTAACACCTAGTCATAGATATACACCTAGTGGAGCATTAATATACCCTAATCTTGCTCTAGGTGTCAATACGAAAAATTCTACAGTTTCAGCAGTGCTGGGTCATACCTATACTAACTATACTTAGAATATTACAGTGTTAACAAAGAAAGAATTAGGCTACAAAAAGCTATGAGAAATCAAATATTTGCTAACATAATAAAAAAAGTCTGCATAATTTTAAGGCCTATTTCAAAACTAGCAATCATTAAAAAAGCAAACCGACCAACCAAAACTTTTGGCTTTTAATAAGAAAACACAAGAAATATATGAGTGTCATGGTTTTCCATATAGTGATGCTGAAAGAAAATGCTGGAAGAGAAACCAACTTCATGAGAAAATTTATCAGTGAAAGTTTTTGAGAAGGGATGAAGAAATGACCACTTGGAGAACGATCTGAATACTGAAGATGTTGGCTGATTGATTTTACTTTCAACCCAAAGTGCCAATTTATTGCTCGGTATACTGAGTTAAAAGTTTGTGTTATTTAGTCATTATCCATGGGCTATTTCAAGAAGCCCTGAAGCTACAAAGTGAGGCTGGCACCCTATGAAGGTGTCTAATCCAGCTAAACCTCTGATCAGCTACACAGCTGAAAATGTGTTGGCTTTTTGTCTTTAACTTAACTTCAGGTTGGGTGTTTCTGTGCTGTTTCTACCTTTGCAGACACCTAATGGACTTCCATAGCCAACAAGATCAGAAGTGCTCTTTTGCAGTTCCAAGCTCCAGAGTAACATTTGACTACCGTATGAAAAAGCAATGCTTTGTCATTATGCTAACGAGATGCCCACATACCAAATGCCTACTACGCTAAGTCCCAGCACCATGCACATTCTCCCTTTCTGACTCTCAGCATCCAGGACATCTAGTCCCAGTCACACAGAACCCAACTGGCCTCCTTTTCTCCTCACAATATCCAAATCCTGCTCCTACAGACTTCCCAACAGGGCTTTCCCACATCCTTCAGGAACAGCTGCTACTTAGACCATGGAACACGGTCTTAGTGAACTTGAGGGATGCAAGAGGTACAACCTGGAGGACAGGCTGGCAGGCTGGGTGCCAGCAGCATCTGCGAAGAAGTACCTCCTGTGTCCTCTCGTTGCTTGACAAGCAGAGATACTCGCGCTGACCAACAGCTGGTCTCAAATCAATCCCATACGTTGCGGTGTCCAGGGGCTCTAGCTGAAGCCTCCAGGAAAGGAGAAATTCCTCCCTCAAAGGGAAGCTGAACCTTGAGCCTATGCTGTAGGACTGGCCCCACATCCCTTCTACAGCGCTGGCTTGTTCTGGTGATGATGTTCTGTAGGCATACAGAAGACATCCTGGATTGTCAAATTCTTACCTAGCCCCTTTACTTAACTGAGTTCTCTTCAGGCAGTACTGAAGCACAGATATTTATTAATTTGGGTGCCAGCCCTAGATGCACTGTTGCAGAAATGACATTTGTGGGCTTTTTTTAAAAAAATGAAATCCAAGTATTTTTATTGTTGGCTAATTAAGACATAGCTCATGTTTGTTACAGGAAGCCCCACACAGCCCTCTTCAAACAACCCATCACACAGATAGCTTTTACAGTGCATTTGAGAGGATACCACGTGTGGGGTTATCGTGGATCAACAGCAGGAACATATATCGAAGCTCTCAAAACGAAAATTACCCATCAAACATGCTTGTTATTTTTCACATCCCCATTTGGACATCCCACAGCTGCATTCATTAGGAAGTATGGCAGAGGCAGAAGGAGAGAGAGTGCTGCAGACCCCTGGACATTTGAATCTTCTAAGTTGTAACCTTATAGAATGATTTACTCTTTTTTTTTGCAGAAGAGTTCCAAAAATGGACAAGCCAATGAAAACATCAAGATCAACCTAAAAGTGTACAGCAGCTGGCAGCCCACTTGCATTTTCTCAATGTAGTTGGTATGGTCAGGTATCTCTCACTGCAGAATAAAATCCACCACACTACAGTATTCAGGACAGTATTCAGGACAGTATCAAGACAGTATCAGATTCTCCTCTTCTAATATCCTGTGATGTGCACTGCACTACTAGATTTTAAGTAATCCATGCTTAAAGAAACTGATCTGCCAATTACTGTTTCCTGAAGATGGCGCTCATTCCAATTCACTTTTATTCATATAAAAGTAATTACTGATACCTTTTTGGGCATCGTCACATCAATAAATGTGTGAAGCAGGAGACAAGTTTTATTAAGGATCCAGTTTTATTATTTCAAAAATATTGCTTGTTATTCTAACTCTGGTTAGGAAGCCTTGACAGCTCCCTGGAGCTCATTGATTAATCACTGCCAACTGCATTTTAAATTTTAATCTTGGCTTTGGCTGACTAGACCAAATGATTCCCCAGAGCTACAAAACTACTCGCCACTATTTTGAGTATTTGGGCATCAGATGAATAGTTTGAATGTGTTTGAGGAAGTGAGCAGGGGTGTTAATTCTCCCAGATCTAAATTTTATGACACAGAGAAAACATAAAACCTTCCTGTTGCATTTCTGCCATGTCAAGAACATAGTCTGAATGGAAGAAGATGGGTGAGTACAAAATGCCTTTTCTCAAATCCAGAAGACGGGTTAAGGATGGGATGCCTGGGCTCGGAGCCAGGCGCTAGGCATGGAGTTTGGAGAGCCAGGGGAGAGCAGACTTCAGACGCTGGGAGGAAAAAGCTATGCCTCAACGAAGCCTCACTGCAAACAAAATTTTATTAAAATAAAGTAAATAATCCCTACAATTTGCTTTTAGTTTAAAAATATCAAGAGGTAGTTTGTTGTAATGCTTATATGTGAAGTGGGTAATTTTAATTATTCTGGGTTTATTTTGACCTGAATAGTGCACAAGTTTTCCTCAAGACAAATGGAAAAGGTCAAAGTGATTGTGTGAAGTCTTGAGCACTCACAACTTCAGTGAGCAATGAAGGTGTCTACTTACTGCCAGGATACGGTCCTGAAGCAGGCCTGTTATTAAAGAGTTCTGCTTCTGAATCTCCCTAATATATCTCCAAGGTTTTAAAAAGTCATTTCAGATTAAATAATATATTAAAGCTGCTTAATTATTCAATTAGATGCAATCTCTTTTGTATAATATTATGGACAGATGAAAGCTGGATCTCAACAAGAAATATCTAATGGCTACATTTAATAAACTGTTAAGAAAATTCATTTATACTAAATTTTATTTTACTGGAAATGAGAGTCATTAAGAAAGGATGCATTAAATTTTCTTAAATAGGTTTGGAAATAAAGTTGTTATTTTACAGGAAAGAGAATCAGGCAAAAAAACCTTGACTATTTTTTACCCCGATATTTATGGATTTAACACACGTAATCTAGTTTTCCCCCCATCTGAGGAAGCACTTTACAGCACAACAGTTAATTACTGCTAATACAATTTACAGCTGTGACAACATGCATGTGAAAATTCATGAGAAATCTTAAAAATCTTAGTGAAAAAATTATAAATAAATAAAAGCCAACTAGATTTTGAAAAAGATCAATAATGCATGGGAAGCCTCCTCAGGCACATAAGAATGAGTCATCTTAAGAGCCACCAATCTCATCTGATACAAGACATATGCAGGAGAAAAATCTTATATATGTGACTGAGAGTAGAAGTGCTGTCTGTAACCTCCAGCTGGCTAACTCCAGAATTTTTGTTCTTAGTTTTATCAGCAGCAATAAAGTGGAATAAAGCTCTTCTAGTCCTTTGCAGCAATACTACAAAGGACCACAACTGAAGGAGACCCCAACCATGGAAGATAAAAACCTCTCCCAGAGTAGCTAGAAGGGTTTGGAATGTTAATCAATGCATTGCAGGCCCACCCAGAGATTAGTACAGTTGCTAGCAGCATTTAGGAATGCCTTGAGATGCCACTACAGAAAAAAACATCCATGCAAGCTTCTCTTTCAAAATAGGGAACTGAGAAAAATCCTACAGGTCTGTTGGGACCAGACATTGGTATAGGGCCAGAAAAAACAGAGCCTGTGTTCAGATGAGAAGAAAGTTATGTCTAGTTTCCCTTGTGTCACTTGCTTGAAAAGAGACCTTTGGATAGTACAAGGAGTTTGGTGAGTCACAAACTTCATCACTGTTTAATTTATCCATCTGAAAAATGGGGTAATATAACAATTTCTTAAAAGCTGTCATAACAGGAGTGAACAAATTAGTGTCAAAATATTTTAAATTTATTTTGTCAAAATACAGTCATGATATGCCACCAGGAAAGGTATTATGGAAAAGCAAATTACCATTACTATGACAGGGAGAAGATAGAGAAAATATTTTTTAAAAAACAAAACTAAAAATCCCTTTAAAGATGAGGCCAGTTAGTCGATAAAACATATTTTTCAGCTGATCCTGTAAAATGATAGATGTCAGATGAAAGGATTTGCGAATTCATGTTAATGACACTATTAAAGACAGTATTTCCCTATGAGAATGGTTGAACCAAATGCCCAAGTAAATATTTTGACAGCTTTGTTTCACATTGAAAAAATGGTAGAAGCACAAAGAGAAGGTTTCGAAGTAAATCACTCTGCAGCTTTTGCTGAAATACGCTTTGAGATGTACACTTGTGACCTTCCATAAAATGAATTCAAAGATTTAGAAAAATGAATTATTTGATTTGGAGCCATAAAGCAGGATTAGAGTTTCCTAATCTATTTCTCCCTTTTTGTTAAATTTAGTGACCATTTATGGTTATGGAAATTACAAGAAGAAATCTCTTTCCACTGTCATAAACTAAATAGATGAGCAGATTTAGAAAGACAGAACAGCTACTGACTCTGACTCTGAGAAAAAATTTAGCATGGGCATAAGCTTCCGTTGCTTTTTCCTCTTAAGCCATACATTAGCACTAAGCAAAGGGGTAAGAAACTGCTCCAAAACCACTCCCTATAGAAAGGAGTTTATCCGGAATAATATTAATAGCTAAATCGTAATGGATTTGGTTCAGGGAAAGTAGTGCTAGTCCAGCTGCTCTTCCAAAGCCTAGTTGAATGAGTTGCATCCTAAGTATTCATTAATTTGGCTGGAAAATCATGCCATCATTGACATTTCTAAAACTTCCTACTTCTAAATGAGTTGAAAATACCACAAAAGTATCTGCAACATCTGAGAACTTTTATGTATAACTAAGCTTAAAAGTCTTAGAACCTGACATTTCAGAATCTTCAAAGCCTGTTTTGTCTCTAGAAATGAAAGCTGCTTAGCCAGTAAGCTAGAAATGGCAAAATACATCAAAAAATATTTGTAAATACCTAGGGTCTTCACAACTTGACACACCAGTATGGAGAGGGCTTGCTAGAAATTACTGAAATTATTTAAAAAAAAAAGGCAGTTCTGTACATCTGGAACATTTCCAGGATAGTATTACAGATACCCAGAATATATTCCTACAGTTCATTTTCTTCCCAGAAATTCTTGGTAAAAAATAGCTAAGATTGGCTCTGAACTACTTAAAGTTGTTCTATGTTCTTACTTTTGGTTGCTGTTTTTAGAACTATGTAGTAAATAATACCATTATTTGTCAGCATTATCTTTAACTGACAAGTTTATCTTCAGTAACAGCTAACAAAGCCTCAGTGCCCACTCTGGCACTGGAAATGGTACAACTTATACATTAGTTCCATACAGTGCCTGAGCTCATTTGCAGAGAACCATTCTTCATTCAGGCTCATCTGGGTGTTAACCCAGTTACTCAGCTTCCAGACCCGAGTTAGTATTTCTGCACAGCACTGGGCCACGCAGGCACCTTCCTCTGTTCAGCGCCGATGCAAGCATCTCTTTACCATCTGCATTGCAAAGCTGGACTCATACAGAAGAGCTGCAGATCAAAATTGTTGCCTTCCTTTTTTTGGTGAGCCTTCATCACGCAAAGCCTGGATCACTCAGTCTGGATAGCTGTTAATATACATGGGTGGAAAAAGGAACATAAGGAACAGTAGTGAACGCGCTAAATTAGGACAAAAATGTTAATGTGCTTCTTGCAAAGCAGTGAAACTATTGTGTTAGAATCATAAAAAGCAGCTAACCCACCAAGAAGTTAATAATCGTTTAAAAGCAATTCCTGCACAATATGACATCCTGTGGATGTCATGTGGGGGTTAGAAAAACACTGGCATGGCTCCAACACAGTTCTGCGTATCACTTGCAATCAAGATACAGAAAAGTGAATCCAGAAGTCAATGACTGTATCATAGGGATTTAAAAATCATCAAGTTGGGCTGCTATCAGACATCTTGATTAAACAGGCAAAAGCTGTATGGTGCTATTACCAAAAGTGTAACGTGACATTCACTGAATCCTAAATGCATGGTTTGAATAATCAGATGGTAATGAGAACACTAACATCTGGAAATGTATATCACAAAGCCAACTCTGAAATGATAAGGTATCTGACTTGCTACAGCCAGGCTGAAGTAGGATGAGAAGCACTGTCCTTTTTACAGTCAGTGAAAAACTTATTATGGCTATAGTTAGCATGTTCATGCCAACACCATCATTGACACAGAACTGAATAATAGTGGAGGGGGGGAGCAAAGGTTTTTAGCGTGCAGCAAATGAAAATACAAAATCTCACAGTACTATGGCTCAAAGATGAGTCCAGTGTTGTTGCCCCTAAACCAAAGCCAGAGTGACAGGGAGCAGGAAGGAATCGCAGATTCAGTTCCCTCTGTGGGAAGCTGGAAGGTGGCTACAGTAAAACAGCACGTTTGCTTCCACACCTCACATGTCCAGAATGATCACAGACACAGGAGTTCACAGAAGAGCAACAGAAGCACTGATGTGTCTGGAAGGACTAGCAACTGATGAAGGATTATGGATGTACTGCTTCACCAAAGGGGCAGTGAGACTGAGAAAACCAATACAGCTATGTGAAGGATGTAAACACCAGGATGGGGAGAAGTTACTTACAAAACGTGGGGCAATACAGTGATTTGGAAAACCTTGCTCAGTAACAGGTCCAACATAGCAGAGCAATTTTTCTGCTTCATATACCCCAAGATCAAGCTTTGCCTTCTATGGAAGATAACATGCTTGAGTACAATTACAGAACAGCCCAAAGCCGCACCAAATCTGTAGAGTGAATATTCTCCCTCCACCCACCCCCACAAGAATAGCTGCCGGCATATTGGCACCCTAAAAATAGGAAAGCTGTGGGCATTGCAACAGAAAGCTTTGTAGAGTTTCTGAGTAATGCCGGGGCTGCTAGGGAACTGCAAACAAACGGAGATGGCTTCATCAGATGCCCCAGGGTGCTGAAGTTACACAAGGGAGAGTAGGATAATGATAAGGTAACTTACTCTGAATAAGATAAGACTACTTTTCTCTGCCACAAACAGAGGCAGTGGCTTCCTTTAAAATGAGGAAGATCTGTCCAACTATTAACATCAATTGGAAAACATTCCATCTTACAGACATGCTGATTTAGGTCAAGGAGAGGAATCCCACTTAGAGGCAGGTCAAGCCCTTGTAGAAATTAAAAGTCAAGCAATATAGGAAGTTGGAGAAGTGCTAAAACAAATTCACTAATCTCTAGAGTATTAGGAGAAGTGTAAGCCTTTGAAATCAGATAGCAGCAAGTGCCTGCCCAAGTTCACATAAAACAGCCGCAGAACAACGCCAAATGCAAATTTATCCTGTATCTGACTCTCTGGATTCATGAGGCTTCTTACAGAACTAATGAATGTGACAAAATGACTAAAAGCATGTATGAATAGATAAATTACATCCATAGTTAATGCTTGCCCCAGAACCTTTAAAAAATAGCCCTATGATTATTAAGGTAAAACTAGCCTCCATCACTATTCCCCTATCTTTGAGGAAAAACTGCTTTTTCAAGACACCTTAAAGCCCCAGCTGTTGAAGGGAAAGCAGCAACATTACTGTGTCTAATTACAGTGGTTTCTCTTAAGTTCACATACTATTTTTGCTACTGGCTGATTGAGATTCATCACTTGCGCAGTTCTCCAGTATCTTGTGAAATTCAAGAGAACTGATGAGCTTTTATATACGCTGCAACTCCCTATCAGGAAGGAAACTCACTCTCCATCCCAGAGCATGGGGAAGGAGAAATGACACTAAATGCTAATGTTAGTTGCTATCAAACCCAAGGAGACTGTCTCTAGAAGGAGAAAAAAATCTGTGTATTTAGATTTCTAGTGCATCTGTTACTCTTAATAACTAAAAACTTAAGCCATTGGTGGTGAAACCATCAACACTAGTGCCAAATTTGAAATTAATCAAGATTAAGGCCAGCAGCAAGGAGAATTACTTCTTTAAGTTCAGAATCAAACACCAACAGTCATCACTGGCCGTTGCTTAAAAATACTAAACCTGTGAGAGGAAAAACAGCTTCAAAACATTATGGATCAATGAAGCAAACTAAATCTAACATGAGCCCACTCAATGCACTTTAAATTTAGAAACTGTTTTCCAGCATTAATGAGTGTGGCTGTAATTTGTGCAGAAGCTCTCCTAATAGAGTCACCTCATCCCAAATGTGGTAGGATGAATGGTTTTGTGATTTCCTGAAGGACCACTGCCATCTCAGCTGTTTGGCCACAAATCTCAAATGTTGTTGTCCTCTTCACAGCCCAGTACAAGCCTTTGCTGGTTCCTTCAAAAACCAGAAACTTCTCAGATGCTAACACTAAGGTACCTATTAATAACCATCTCCAGATGGCCTCTGCTCCAATAGGAGTAAAAACTTGATATACTTTATACATGTTACTTTTATTGATATTATATATATATCTATATAATACATATAGATATTGAAAATATAAAAGAATCAAAATAAATGCTTACAGAAACACCTCCCAGATTTCTCTGTTCTTTGAAAGGAATAACAATGTTTAAGGTTTAAAATCTCCCATGCTTGGCACTGTTTGTAATAAAGTTTGACCAAGGACTGGGATCTGTTTCCATTCTGCAAACACAGCAGACAACCAACCGCCCCGGGTTGTACACCGCTTTCAGCAGTGCTGCCACTGCGCTCAGCAAAAACCACCTTGTGTTCTGCAGAGCCAGACTGTTTCCCCACTCAACGGGAAATTCTGACTGTCTCTCACTTTTGTGTTTCTGTAATGTGTTTTGTATTATACTTTATGCACTTTTTCTTCTTTAAAGAATCTCTGACCTTCTCTGAATCTCACCTAAATTTAAATTAGGGATGAGGAAAGTAAGATCTATAAAGAAAAATGAAAAGACAATGCCTTGAGAAACATTCTGGTGACATATATTACTAATATAACATAAATCATTACAGAAGGAAAAGAAATGTACTCCAGGAGCTTATTTTTTAAATTTTAACATGTGATAAATAATATTGCAAGACTAAGGTAATTCACAGCAATATCCAGATAACAATATTATCTATTACTTCTACTTCAGATGGTATCAATCTTGTCATTCCACAAACTTCTAGTGACATCTTTTCGTATCTCTGCCTATTCCTTTGGTGGGTGATGGAGAAAACCATATGTGCAGATCCATACAGCAATGAACTTTCTAAGACAAACACAAGAACAGAAGCGTTTCTAGGAGAGAGTGGCTTGCCAAGACAAACACATTCTGCCAACATTTTAACGCCACAGAAGGTCACTTAGGTTATAATTAGGTTTAATTACCATTTTCATGAATTGCAACAACTTTACACTTGAAAGTGCTCAATGTTCAGAAAAGGATGAATTTTTATTTTCCAAGAATCAAAGTAATAAGACATTCTAATCTTGGCTTTAAAACTGAATTATCACGTGCCATTATAAAGAAAAAAAGCATGTCATCATAAAAGGAAAAGATTTGTGCAGTTGTGGTGGGTTGACCCTGGCTGGACACCAGGTGCCAATCAAAGCTGCGCTATCACTCCCCTCCTCAGCTGGACGGGAGAGAGAGAATATAATGAAAGGCTCATGGGTCGAGATAAGGACAGAGAGAAATCATTCACCAGATACCATCACAGGCAAAACAGACCCAAACTGGGGAAAAATTAATTTAATTTATTGCCAATCAAATCAGAGTAGGATAATGAGAAATAAAAATTAAATCTTAGAACACCTTCCCCCCCAACCCTCCCTTCTTCCAAGCTTAACCTCATTGCTGACTTCTCTCCCTCCTCCCCGACAGCAGTGTAGGGCGACAGGTAATGGCGGTTGTGGTCTGTTCATCACCCCTTGTCTCTGCCGCTCCTTCCCCCTCAGGGGCAGGACTCCTCACACTCCTCCCCTGCTCCAGCGTGGGTCCCCCGCGGGGTCACAAGTCCTGCCAGCAAACCTGCTCCAGCGTGGGCTCCTCTCTCCACGGGGCCACAGGTCCTGCCAGGAAACTGCTCCAGCGCGGGGACCTTCCCACGGGGTCACGGCCTCCTTCGGGCACCCCCGGGCTCCGGCGTGGGGTCCCCCCGGGCTGCAGGTGGGATCTGCCCCGCCGTTCCCCTCCCTGGGCGCAGGGCACAGCTGCCTCACTAGGGGCTGCACCTCGGGCTGGGGGGAACCTCTGCTCCGGGCCTGGAGCACCTCCTGCCTCACTGACCTGGGCTCTGCAGTTGTTTCTCTCACTTATCCTCACTCCTCTCCCCGGCTGCAGTTGCACAGGTTTTTCCCCTTCAGTACGTTATCCCAGAGGTGCTGCCACCGTTGCTGATGGGCTCGGCCCTGGCCAGCGGTGGGTCCGTCCTGGAGCCTCTGGCACTGGCTCTGTTGGACACGGGGGGAGCTTCTGGCAGCTGCTCACACAAACCACCCCTGTAGCCCCTGGCTACCAAAACCTTGCAAACCCAATGCAGCAGTTTACTCAACCATTAATACTTCCTCACTTCTGCTTTTCCCTATTCCTCTCGGTAATTTTACCATTTTTTTCTCTTCTGTTCAGTACCACTCTGGGTTGGGGTTTTTTTCATTATTGCATATTTTCTTTTTTCCTTCTCATAGTTTTATAACTTTTCTGCTTCCCTTTTTGCTTTACCTCCCAATTTGTAATCCTCTATGTATCTTCAGATCTTCCTCTCTGCTCCTCCAGCAAACGAGAATCTGACAGTAGACAACTTTCTTGTGTTTCCACAATTACGCTGTGATTGCTGCATTAGACAGAACTGCACTGAGAAAGTGCCTGAGCTTATCTCATCGAGGGAACCGATGAGATAAAAATTGGTGAAGCAAAGATATTTTTTTCTCCCTCTTTCCTCTTCCCACAGGGCAACAGAAAGTGAGAGAAGAAAAAAAACAGTAGACATTTGGCTTCTTCCCTATCAGGGGTGCAAAACCTGGTGCATGCTTGTTCTGGTCTCATTAAAATGAGAAAGCAGGTGAAAAGCCTGGGCTATCAATGTCAGCCAGCTCAGAGGGGAAACTCTTCAGCACCCTCAGGTCTAGCTGGGGGCTGCAGTTTTCTAGTTGGCATCAGCTGCTGTTGCATGTAGTGATCTCATATGCATAGGGAAAAAAAGCCTCTCTCAATTGTTAGGATGATCCTCCAATAAAATGATAATTTGACCTCTCTGGAGGCTGGCAAAGCATCAAGGACTATTTGGTTTTAGACTCAAATAAAAAAAACTGGAAAACTGGAAGAACTGGTCAGCTCGAAGAAGTGTACTGTGCCCAGCAGACCAGAGGTTTACAAGACCACCAGCACTCCCTGGCAGCAGGGACACACATCAGCGGTGCTACCAAAGACAGCCACGTCTCTGCCTGGGTCTAGCATCGCGCTTCGTATCGCTCTGAATCTAGTTCTGTTGCTGTAGTGCTGGTCTGAAAGCCGTCAGGAAGGGCAGTATGCAGTCAGCCGTCCTACCCCCTACGCCGCATGCCTTACTCCCTCTCATCAGTGCTCTCTTCACTAACTCACCTCGACTAAAAGGATAAGGGGCTAAAAGGATGAGGCACATCTTCATAAAAGTCACCTCGTGCCTCTACGAAGAGAGGAGTGCTGCCTGTGGGCTGTCTGCTATTTCCATTTTAGTTTTTAAACGAAGCATACAAAGCTATTGCAGAAGCAGGGCTTTCTAAGTGCAAAACACTAACTGTTATTAGCTATGTTTTATTTCCTCCAAGTAAAATTTTGGTATTGCTCCCTGACCTTACTGCTTGAAACAGAAATTTGTTCTCCTGGTGAAGAGATACTAAAAAATACCAAGTACATACCAAAATAGTACATACCAAAAATTATGATTCTGCACTCTGAGGGAACTACTACCTCTTAAAATATGTACGACCTACAAAATAAGTTTAATATTCTCTTGCATGTCAAAAGCCTAGCTATGTAACAAAAAATCTTTCACTAAATGCGTTCTAACATTTTTCTTTAAAAGTTATCAAACAAAATTTCACTAAAACAAATTCAATATTTTCCTGTCATAGGCTAAAGTCTCATATGGTTGTGCTCTCATACTGCAAATAGTCTCAATAAATAAAAATGACAGTTTTAGTTATAATATGGTACTTCAAGTTCTATCTGTCCTACAGGAGATTCACATGTCATCAGGGGTTTGAGATGCCACTTCACTTAGAACCCTCATGTCACGTAAGGCTTTTTATTGTAGGTGGGACAAAACATAAATCCACGGCACCCTTTTGTTTACTTCCAATCATATTAATCTCTTCCATCTATAAGATTAATTTATATTCCCCCATATTGTTCATGCTCGTAGCCCTACAAACACATGCAGACTGAAATCCTTGACCCACTGAAGTTGCTGGAGGTTTTGCAATGGACTTCCACAGCTCGAATTTTAAGTCTCCCTTCCCCAGCTAACATACTACTTCTCTGATTACTTTGAATCCAGTTGTTTCTTCTTCCAATCCTGCTGGGTTGAAAAAACATCCAAGGTGTAAAAGAATTAAGCTGGTTTTCTGTCATTTACACCAGTGCAAGATGGTCCTGGCACATTTGGGGCTAGAATGATGTCTGTGACTATGTTTGCTTGGCAGTTCAGAACCTTATGAATAACCCTGTTAAGTCTACAAAATTCAAATTGTCTGAAATAATCCCTCACAACCTATTGCTGTTCTTGGACTCTTGGACTATAGTCCTTGGACTCTGTGTAATACACACCAAATGACACAGCAGTTTTACCATTTCAAAGTTATTTGGTAAAGGTTAAGTGAAACTATAGAGTCAAATTGGTTCAAATATTAGTTCAAATATAGTTTCATATTCTCTCACCTAACAAGGCAAAAATCCATACAGATAACAGTGGAATATCAATCAAAAACCCACAGCTTGTTCCTTTGCTTTCCGAAACTGAAATCCTTTATCTAGAGATCCATCACTTACTAGCACACATACAAGAGTATAGTCTGAGCAGATGGTTCAGAGCTGTCAATCCATTTGCAGTTCAAAACAGTGGTGAACTACTCCAGCTGTTTTCCAGATCAAAAATGTTATTGTCATTTTGCTATCTCTGCGTGCTGAGGGTTATGTAACAAAAATGCACATGTCCCTCTGCCTGGAATGCAATTAATTTCCTCCCTCCCCACTGAGAGTGGTAAGTAACAATTCAGACAGTCTGGATGCTTCAGTTTTCAGCATAGCCAGAGATGCAACCCTGGAATTATTCCACGTGGTAACCCACTATTTGTAACATGCCAGTCCTGGAGGTCTTACAGACAGGGTATATTCTGCAGACTGGAAAAACATGAAACACTATCGTCCTGTTTATACCTGACCTCTTACTGTCTGTAGGGTACTATGAATGCTTTGCTGTAGTTCTTTAGTTTAACTATAGACTTTGCTTTATGTTGGAATTTTAAGTATTCTAAATAAGTGCTCTAACTAGATGAAGTAATTGCTTCACAACTAAAGTCTGACACTCTACCTGCTCCTTACTTTGCTATGCAAAAGTAAGGCATTGTACACTATTAACTTTAAAACAGTGGCATAATCCCATCTTAATTTACAAATATCCAAGCATCATATAGGTGGCTAAATTCAGACTCCATAATGCTTAACCACTCCATGCAGTTTGCTTACATAAAGGGAACAACTGGAACTCCTTTGCTTAGAACAGCGCACTCAAGAAATAAAACCAATTTCCTCAATGCAATCTTTCCTGCAATGTGCCTTTCATCTTTTTAAGTGCAGCTAACCCAGTGATATTTATATATCAACTATAAGATCTTCAGGACAGAATCTGTTTTTCTATAAAATGTTTGCACCATACTTAACATTTCTCAGTTGTTCCTGTGATATAAATACAATGGGGTGATCAACTGTGTGCTGGGGTGCCAGCTGAGATGAAACATTAATTTAGTACTTAACTGCAGCAATTTCCTTTAATGTGTTATTACTGGACTCAGCTTGTTCTGGCTTTCTGGCACAGTTTATGGCTTACTTCTGTAGGGAGCACCTGCAGTGGTTTTACTATTCTTACCTGGTTAAATAGGCCAGAGCCCGCTCAGATCCCGACTGCTTTTGGGGCTCCACCTTTTTAGTGGTGATTCCAGCTTCCCTCATCAGCTGTTTTTCCTTCTTCTTGCGCTCTTTTTTTAATTTTCTTTCCAGTTTCCTCCTTTCCTCTGCGGTAAGTTTTTCCTCTTCTTTTGTTGCCTGAACAAAATCAACATTTAAATAAAGTGTTTATACATCTACAGGAAAGTAAACAAAATGTGCACAAATCCAATTGAAGGGCACAGGTAATATTTAAAACCAGAAGCTTCAAGCTTCATGATTTTACTGTTCACTATACTTCCATCACCTCTCTACTCTCCTCAATTCAGAGAGCTGTAAATACCGCACTTGCAGAAATCTGTAGAACTGCCCTCTATAGATGATTATCCTGTTCTCAGCAGTACAGTAATCTGAGCACCTTCTAGCTACATATTAAATATCATATCTAAAATTTGTTGTGCTGTTTGTTCTCCCATCCCATTCTGAGGCACTGAATGTGAACAGCAGAGGCTGTTTCATAGTGGAGGGAAGGTATGGATTAAGTGGGAGAAGTAGGGTTTCCTCAAAAAACTTAGTTTCAGGGGCTGTTTGTTGTGTAACATCACACCTTGCTGCACTGAGAAAACCTCTGTCTGCCAAACAAGGGTTTCCTCTCTTATGCCAAAGGAGAAGATGTGACAACTACCATCTTCATCCAAGACCTCTTGGAGACCTTTTAGTAATCTTGGGTAAATATATGTGTGAACTTCAATAAACATATACAAATCTATCCCACAAAGATTTAAATTTCTTTAGGTTTGCAGACAGAACAGTTAATTATTCACATCTAAAACTATGTTACTATAAATATATGCATAATTATACCCCAAATGAAAGTATTTCACATACAGATGAAAAACATTAAAGAGATACACTGAGTTTATCAGGGAAAATCCAGTGCAAGATCACAGTATAGAAATAAAATTCTGTTCCATCGCAAGATGAGATTGACTTCAGGGACTCCTAGATGTCTGAGAGAGGTTCATTCATATATTTCCAGGCAATAGTCTCACTGAATTGTTAAGTATCAACTAGAAGCATAAACATATTGCAGCTGGTCTAGTGTTAGATGGCTGTTTGTTCAATGCTTTCCCCAAGATTTCCCTGAGAGAGAGAGATTTACTCTTTACAGAACCCTAACTACTCTGATGATCATTGTACACAGACCTTCACAAAACTGTAGAAAGAGTAGCTTCTGGGTATCGAAACCTCTATGTACCTCAGGAAGTGTGAGGGATTTGGACACTATGAAGCCACTTCTCCGGTGCAACCCCCCAGTAACAACTAAGCAATGAAAAAAGTATGAAATTCCGCAAACAAGACTCTTACACTGTATCGGTCTTGTTTTCACTTATTTCCAAGTCCAAGACTGAAGGGGCACTGCTAATTCTTCGCTTTTATGACAGTTGCAGATCTCACACAGTCCCAAATAATACTTTGATACCTTCATCACAGCTTAAGGAACTGCTGCTTTTGAGCCACCTCCATGGGTCAGGCACTGCGATAAAATGCAGGCTAAAAGTATGCAACAAGGACCATTTAAATATCACCTTCTCTTCCAAACTAAGAACAGAAATCCAGTAGCAAAAATAATAGTATTAAGCATTGTGATGAACTCAGGGTTTTTAGCTCCATTTGCTGTGCTGTGCTACTTCCCTACTATCATTTGTAGCCAATTCACAACTGCAAACATTGAAACACTTCTACATTGCAGGCTCATATTGGAATAGGTTGTCAGGCTCCCATTTTTTTATCTAACCATATTTAGCACCTTCTGTCAAGACCCTTTAAATATCCTGCTCATGACATTTAACAAGAAGAGGCTGTGGGCAACACTGTGGAAACAGTGTTTGCAGTAACATGAAACGTAATAGAGATTTTGCCCAAGCAGTAATGATTTGCATATGACTCCATTAATTAATCCACGTCCTCAGCAACAGCTATGCTGGACTTGTTAAGACAACCTGAGCAAGGTTAAGACAACCTGAGCAATTCCTGCAAGGTCAGGCTGTATTTCTAAGAAGATGGGGTCTCTGGGTAGGGAGAAACCACCCACCAACAGCAGTGGAAATGGCACGGATGGAAGGTGGCCCAGGAAATGTCTGCCTTATCTGTACACAAGTGGACTTTGAAGCAGACTCTATGACAAGGACAGAAAAATGGGGAATTGCATGCAAGTGTTTGTTATTTAGATACATAATTCTTCTGCTCAAAATAAAATACACTTTCTTATGTTTCTGCCAAACCTGCAGAAGTCATCTCTCGGACACTTCAACTATAAGCTGATGAAGGTGGAGTACACAGAGACAAGGCAGCCCAGAGGAGCCACCCATGCCCACAGCAGCTGTATTAGGATCTCACATCCCAGGGCTGAGGCAGATAAAGGAGTCTAACCACCATCACCCTTTCCAAGAACAAGAATCACACTGACAGAGTGGACTTGGTTCAGATCCAGCAGCTTTACTATAGCAATGTACTTGCCAGGTAAGGTTCCCTCTTAGAGCATCAGAAACCCAGGGAGGCAAAACTGAGTGTGAACGAAACACTCTTTCTGAACTCTCTGCTCCTTCCTCACCTGTTTGAGGAACATAACTGAAAACTGAATGGACAAGAAGATGATGCTTTATGGAAAGATTGGTTAAAACCACTTTATAAACTGACAAATCCTTAGTGTTATATCAATCTGCATTAGCCAAGTGCTTACAAACAAAATTCCAGACATGGTGCTAAATAACATTATTCTTGCTGAGGCTGAAGCAAAGGATGGTTAAATAAGACAATACCTGAACACAATCTTATTTGCCAAAGACACCTGCTGAGGACTAAACATTTTTTCAGTGTCAATTCATGTATCACCTGAGTTTACTCTGACTCATCTTTTCAACTTTTCATTTTCAAAGACCAAAAAAGGGCAAGAAAGCAGAAATTAGAATAAATGGCAGTGGGACAGTAAAGAGTATTTGGGGGTTTTTTTAGCTACTTTTATGGAAAAGCCAGCAAAAAAGCAACATATGTTGCATTTGTATAGAAGGCATTTTATAACTCATGCTGAGAATAAAATAATATTTAGGTGAAGGTAGGTATGTAGTTGTTATACAGGAAACAACGTTTTCATTTGAAAAGCCACCCTGGTACTTACTAAAATAACAATCCAGCCACACAAAGCCCAGGAAAACACTGAGGGTGGTCATTTATAAAGTGTTTGTAGAAGATTACTACAGCAGCTGTCCAACAGACGACACACTACAGTTAATCTTCTTTTAAAAATAATGTAATGAATTTGTTTACTTTTCTGTGAGCCATGAAGCTTTCAAATAAAGTGACTGTGGCACATCATTAGAGCTGGTCTGATAAAGAGGCCTCTGCTTCTTCATACTTACAGTAAATGCATATCTCTGTACCTTCCCTTCCCCCCCCACATTCCTCGCATTATCAAAAAGCTTTTTATCCCTCTACCCGACCGCTCCATTAAAAACAAAACAAGTTGCTCCCTCCCTGTAGGTCCTAACGTAAATACCGAGCCCTAACAACATTTGTTTCCAGCATCGCAATTGATGCACTGTGGGCTGTCTGAAACAAGAGCATTGTTCTCCCTGCGGGGCCAGTGCTGTCCCAGGAGTGAAAGAGTCAGGATTTACAGCTGGAGGTACCTTCTGTGAGCCCACAGCATCATCCAAGGAAAATCAGATTCTTCAGGCTTCTTCTGTTTGGGACTCCCAGCACACATATCGTGAAAGCCCTCACAAATTTACAGCTCAAACAACTTTGCTAGTTGCAACTACACTTTTATCCATCCATGTCAACTTGATTAATCTAGTAGTACATACCACAATCTGTCCTGGAATGGTTTTTAATTTGAAAGCCTCAAGTTTTATGTGCTTCATAAAATACCTACATTTGGTGGTATATTCTCAAGTGAAGCTGAGGGTAGTTTTATTGCAATTTAAAAAAAACAGCCCCCCAAAAAAACCCAACAACACAACTAAAACCAACCTTCCCCAAAACCTGGGATTTATAAGAAAACAAAACCAAACCTTTCACTGGAATTTAAAGCCTAGCTGTATTTATTTTAACTTGGATAATCTCTGTTATGATACTCTACTGATGCATCTCTCCTTTCTTTAAATCAACAGCCTTATTTTTTAATTTCGCTTTCCACTTTGCAAACCATTAGTGTGACTGTATTTCTGAAACATGTGTCCAAAGTTTGTGAGCCATTCAGATTAAGATTTTTAGTATTATGTCATTATTTAAATTAAAAAAACCCAACCAAAAGGATTTCATTGTTTTGAGGTCATAAATATTGCATGTTGCCTCCTTTTATATTTACAAAGTGACATCACAATTTGTAGTGCTACAATTTAGTCTGAACTACAACACTGTAAAGTCCGTATTTGAGCATGTGAGACACTTGTTTATTGACGTGATAAATTTAAACCACATGCATACAGAAAAACACAACACTTGCTTATTTCCAAAGCCTGCTGAGAGCTACCACACCACCTTGGATCCTGGGCTCATTAGATCTCAATCTAAACAAGGTCAAGCTAGGTCAGTACACTTGAATGAATGACATTCAGAGGAGAGCCAGTGTTTTCTCGTGATTAAGGAGGTGGGAGTCTTCCACTTGAAAACTTTCCAGAAGGCCTGAAAAGGTGCTAAAAGGGATATTGCCACTGGATGCCATATTTTGAGTAAAAGACAGACCCCCAAATCTTTAACACTTAACGCTCATAAAAACTCATGTCATCTTTGCCAGGGTATGGAGATGTGAGCTCAGATGTCTTGAAGCAAATTCCCAAAGTTTGTTCTACACCACGTCCATCTGCATGCACAGTGCTGTGACTGCCAATTCAGTCCCTTTCAACAATGCCAGTCTCTAAATTTCTGAATTGTATGTAAACAGCAATATACTGTAAACAGGCTAAGACATCTGACTCAAAATATCTGGACACTTCAGCTGTGGCAGTTTTAAATACCAGTTAAATTTTTCCATTATTTTTTGTAATCTGGAAATATTACACAAATTTAAAACATTTTGTAAGTGATCCTCAGAAATTAGCTTACCCATCATAAAAGGAGAACCATCTCAAACTGAAGTAAAGCATTTAATAGTGTAAAGCAGTCCTGCTGAGCAATTCAGAACAGAGAAAAATAACTATAACTGGCAGAAACTGGCAAAAGATATACCCAAGACAGGATTTCTTGAAGATATCTGACCCTTTTTTTCTGCAGCAAGAGTGGCAAAACCGAACAGGTGTAGTTTTCCAGAGACTGCATCTGCATAAAAGCTTATACTGCCAGGGGACTATGAACAATAATAACTGGGCAACCAGTAACAAGATGGTATTAACAGCACAGTAATTGCATTGTTTCAGCAGAGCAGTAAGTGCATTTTTAAATTTGTTTCCAGATTTATAGTTACCCAAAGGTCCTTGACTGCCTCATACTTGAGTAAATTGAAGACATCTTCTAAAGACTTCCGTTCCTCCTTCTCACTTGTCACTGTTTCAAACACTCCTGCATTTGCAACACTAGTTGTCTGTTGCCAGCACAGAATAAGGTGGACAGAGTCAGAAACTCAGAAGAATTACCACAATTAACTGAGTATTCATTTAACACAAATTTGCCTCTGGGATTTGCCTGCGTAGGTCTGAACTTTCTGCCTGTTCAGGGTTCGACTTTGCTGCCAAAACTATAGCAGTAACCACAGACCAACCACAACACCGAATTCACTATTTATTAGTACCAGTGAATCCAACTCCTCCACAAGTCAACAGACTTTTATCCTTTTCTACCACAACAGCAACACAAGTCTATACAACAGAAAAGCAAGCAACATCAGAAATTCAGAGGAATAAATTACAACTTGACTAACAGTGACAAACATATAAAAAGGGCATCAAATCTTTGAACTCCGAAGAGAAAGATGGGGAAATGGATGATACGGCTTATTTCATAGTAGGAATATTATATCACCTTGTTTGTTCATTAAGCTCATATTATTTCAAAACTTTTAATATGGAGAAATGTCAATAGGGGTTTGTTCACTGACCAAGAGCTGAGGAGGAGCTACCAACCCATCACATAATGGCTTCTGCTTACAAGTACCCTTTTGCCCCCAAAATGCCCTGTGCATGATACCAGCATGCAAAACATTGTCTTACACAATACATATGAACCCAGAAAAATAACTGGCCATCTGCCAGCTTAAAAACAAAAAGCAGCATCTATAAACACAGTTCAAAACCTACAAAGAAGAAAGGCTGGCAAATCCTTAGATGCAAGGTTCATACAAGAAAGACTGAGAAATGATTTACTATCTGAGGCTTGCCAAAGAACTCTGCTATAATTACAGTTATAGAATTTGCATAAAATAGTTCACTGCCATATTGAATTTAAATAATTATTTTCTATCATTTAGCACCTTATAAAAAGAAGAAGTATGACCAGAGAGGGCATATGAAATTTCATTACCATGCAGAAAGCAAATTTTGAATTAAAAGTAACATTTGTAGAAGTATACCTCCTTACACCATGTCTGTAGCACTTACAGATAAAGGGTTTTTTTAAAATTATACATTGCTCAAAGAAAAAACTAAATTTTTCATAAAAGCTGGGTGTTTTTAGAATCTCAACTCCTCACAACAAAAAGACTGGGAATTACTTACATTAAGTTGATTTGGAAAAGTTTCTGTAGATGCAACCCAAGCAGAAAAGCCTCAAACAAGTTCTGCAGGAAGCCAGATTTAAACAAGAACAAGCTTTTTATCTTTCTGATCCAGGAAAGGATTCTTTTAGTGGTTGTGTAAATGTTTGGGTTTTTTTTAAAAAAGCGTCCTTGTGTGCACAGCTATAGTATCTCACAAGCACAAGTGATCAGGTAGCACCCTAAACTTGCAGCCGTAATTTAGAATAGATGCACCTTTATTAGCTTGAAACCCGGCTTAATTTACAACTGTGTGATATTTCCGTGTTTCACAGATTTACAGTCAATTCTGAAGAGCACATAAAGCATTATCGTTAGGAACTGCTGAATAAGAAGAAATTGAACAATTTACTAAATTAAATTAACACATTTATAGGCACCCAGAACAATACGATTTACAGAACCTACCTTGTTGAATTCTACTTTATAGATTGTTTGCCCCTATAAAATACATAGTGTGGCAGATTAAGTTCTAAGGCATAAATTAGTACCATATTTTATTTCTCATTTTTCTCCACCAGTATCACAGTCCTGAATACAACAGAAATATTTAAGACACCACTACGACTGCAGGCTTGGGGAATGCAGTTTTGCTTCATTTGCAACTAGAAGCACTGCCAGGAATTTTCACATATTTGTTGAAGGATTTTGCTTACTCTCTTACCCTTAATTAAACCATGTTAACCAATCAGGCGAAGATGGAATTAAAAAAAAAAAAAAAAAAAAAAGGAAACCCCTAGGAAATCATTTGTATCCACATCCCTGTGGCTTACACACAGCCCTTTTAACCCTTCCCCAGAACGCACAGAGGAATTTTAATGGAAGGAGCACGAGGCTGTCGCAACACTCGGTGTTTTCACCGCCACCAAAGTCGTCCCCTTTAGGGGTGCTGACAATTTCTTCCGAAGCTTAAAAAGGCTTTAGGCTGCAAGAGGAGGTAGAAGCAGAGCACAGGCTGTTTTGAAATCCTTGCTGGAGAATTAAAAAAAAAATAAATAAAAAAACCCCAAACCACGAGCTCGATCTCCTCCAATGAAAGAGGTACCACAGGGTGTAGGCAGGTTGCCAGGCGAGCTCGGCAGCGTGACCGCACTGCATTGAGTTTCTTTAATGAAAGCCAGGAAAGAACACATTACACAGTGTTTCTTCTGAGAGCCAGCTAGCCTCCAGTGATTGAAATCAATAAAAACAGTCGGCAAGGGGCCCAGTGGGGGAAGAGAGAAATCTCCACTACAGCATTCAGTTTGCTTTCCACTTTCTCCCTCCCCCCCTAAAGTTAAACTCTGAAGATCACCATGACAAGCTACTTCACTTCCAGCGCTGGGAAGACGCTGGTGGGGATTTAAAGGAAGCGAGCACTTTCCTTCGCCTCCCTGCCTTCACTCTCCCCCCCACGCGAAGGAAATGAAAGGCTTGTTTGGAATCTGAGTCCTGCCTGGAAAAACTTCATCGGACAAGTGCATCGTTCTGCATTTCAGGAAAGGGATGGATTTTACAGCTGGAGAATGCTAAAAGGTGAGAGGCGAAAGAAAAGCAGGAATCTGATTCAGCCAGAGCCCACGACCAGGCTAGGATGTCCACCACGGCGGAGGGGCCCTCTGAAGCTGCGGGGAGGACTGCGAGTAAGAGCCTGAGATCGGCATGATCCACATCCCGAGGCAGCCAAAGCTGGGAACACGTGACCGACGCACCGACCCAGGTAAGCAGAACCCACTTTTAATGATTCTCTGTACCGCATCCGAAATTGGAGCAAGACCTTTCTGCTTCAGCCTCTACAGATTGCCCCACGTCCTCCCTCGTTAACCTCAGGCAAGTTAACACTAAGCTTGTCCATCTGAAAATCGTGTCGGGCCACTAATCCTCACTGAACTATAAAACATGCACAAAAGCCCTTTGTTTACCGTTTTTGTGGTGAATTTGCTAGTTGACAAGGTAGGATGGGGCCACTGCATAAGTCTAGCCCCTCCAGGAGCTCACGCTCCCCGTCCAGGAGGGCCCACTCAGAGTAAGGAAACACGACTGACCCCGCGCGCTGGAGCTGACTGTGATCTGAGACAGTGCCAGTAATGAATTTCTAATATGGTCCATATTTATCTATTATATTTATGTATTTAATCACCATAGCAGCCACATACAGCACATACTTGCACCAAGTTCCATGTGCTGATCTGCACCACGAATTACAGCAGCTTGCATGCATGGGGACTACGCCGATTGTTGTGTCAAAAAGAACTTTGCAATTACTTGTGACTACAGCCAACGGGGATTTCTGGCATGTTGTGTAGGAATGACCAACACAGGCTTACCCAGCATGTGTTTATTCTGCCGTTACCTTAATGCATGCAGTTTTTATACAGATACCCCTATAAAAATGGGAAAGACACAGATCACAGCTGTAGATCACATTCTTCTCAAGTTTTCTGGCCAACTTCAGATGATTTATCTAGACTTCTAGTGAGACACGAAGGGTGAAATCAAAGCCTGCTTTTTGCAAAGCAAGCAAAAATGATGATAGCTACATCTCTTTTTCAGCAGTGGCAGGAATTCACTGGAACAGATAATAAATAGGTGTCTGTGGAGCCAGAGCAACCATGCTTGCCCCCTTTGTGCTGGCCATCGTGAAATGTTGACAGCAACACACATGCTCACTGCCAGAGAGGTCTGGGGACGGACTGGATGCCTCCACTTCCACTCAGTGTTTCAGCACCTCATTATCCCAAACCTGTAGGGCACACAGTCTGGACGACTCTGACAGCAGAGGAGACTTCCCAGCATCTCCTCCATTTCAGTACCAGCAGACAGAATGCAGAAATTCAGTATAATAAGTGCATATGTATTTCTGCAGGTGCAATGGTGCTCTTTCTTTAGAAAATGCAGCCTTTTGGGGGTGATTTTATTATTTTCACATTTCTTTGGGAAACGCGGCCTTTTTTGGGTGGTTTTATTATTTTCACATATTTTCACAAGAAAATGGAAATGACCTACACGCTTGAAGAGTGACCTGGAGAACACCTCCATGACCGAAAGTAAGGGACTGTTATTTTTGTACAGAAATTCAAGCATTTTTAAAGCATGATCAAGCTATGAAAATAGCTGAGGCAATATTTAAATAATAAGGAGCTTTTACGCTGATTTTTTCAGTCCAGTTTTGAGTTCTTCACACAAAACGGTCACAAAATTATAGCTGAAGATATAATTAAAGAACAATAATTTACAATAAAAAAACAAAGTTGTGATTCATAATAGAATATGGCCCCATATGAGTTGTTTTTGGGTATATCCACAGACCCATGATTTACCTTTTCAAAATCTGTTCCATGTTTTGCCTCCCCCTGCACAGATCCTTTGCAGAAATGACAGCACCTTTATAGTCAGGAATCACAGCAATCACTCCCACACTAATCAACAAGTCTGTTTTGCACTGCTCTTGGAGCTAAATTTATCCTTATGCAGAGGAATTCATTGAAGCCTTTACTTAAAATTTCAAACAAGGAAAGCTTAGGTGGACTTAAACAGTGCATATCACTTTTACCGACATTCTCAAGCTCAAATTATATTCTTCCCCAATTACTCCCACAGCAGAAAATATAAATATTATCTTTAAAGCAGAATTCAGAGTATTTTTGTTCATAGTGATGCATTTTTCAGAAGCTAAGTGTTATGAGTTTCCACAGCATTTACTGTTAATGGAATGTGTTCTTTTAAACATGCAACATAGAAGTATTTTCTCATTCAGAAGTTTTGACAAAATACAAATATTTTAGCAGTCATACCCCAAGGCAAAACTTGCCAAAGTTTTTCAGTCATCCCAATATATTAAAGCAGATTCCCTGAAGGGTGACCCAGTCCTTTAGACAGTTCCTTTAGAGTATGGAGATCTGGAAGAATCCCATGTTGCTTTGCTGAGTTGGATACAACAAAACAGAACTAATGGGAACCTATTCCTCACTTTTCTACGAGTCTTGATAGTTCCATATCATCAGGAGTACTTTGTCCTCAACAACAAATCACATCTACACCATAGTCAAGAGTTCCTAATAGTTCATCCCAATTGTCCTTACAGCAACATATGCTGGTAAAAGAGCTTTCTGAAAGCAGGTTTTGTAACACTCAGCAAAACAGACAAAATTGCTTTAAAGGTGGAAGGACAAACATTTTGCTTTAATCTCACCTACCTAAATCTTTATGACAGGAAAGATCTGGGATTCTACAAAACAAGTTGAATGGCTATTCCAAAAATGCTGAAATGCAACAATAAAAGTGCAAACATCAGGGTCTGATAAAGACCCAGATGGCCCATCCTCGGTGAAACAGAATACTTGTGTCTGCGCAGGTGGAGAAAGAGTGTTGCCATCCCTTTCAAATTAACATGATCTGACACTTCTTGAATACTGTAAAGCTTCTGGGTATCTCCTTTCTTATTTACAACAGTTCATGTTCACGGTACTGGATTCATTCAGCTGAGAATATTTAGTTTGCTTAGTCTCAAATTGACAGCTTATCTGTAACATCCCCATTCTGACTCAAAATTTTAACGTAATTAAACATACAGTTGGAGAAGGTAAATTTTTCCCCATCTACGGGAAAGACCAGTGAAGCAAATAAATGGTTATCAATTCCTAGGAAAGGTGACTTTCCTTACAATTCAAACAGGAATCCTTACATTTGACTTCGGAAGGTGTTTTTTGCTAAAACCAAAAAAGCCATCAAAACCCATAAAAAACTTCATACCTGTTTACCAACAAGTTGTCATTAGCTTCAGCTCCAGAGTTCAACAGGATGTATAGCTAAGAAGGAGTTAATGTCCTGGTATATATACACTCTACTTTCACATCCTCTGTATTCTCCCAAACCTCAACAAAACTTGTAGTCATTAATTTCTTATTAAGTAAAACTAGCATCACTTGCAGTTTGCTGTACTAACATCTTTTAAATAACCTAGCTAAATATTCCAGGATGTATTTCATACATACATATATTTATACACACTCAACTGCACATACACATGTATGCATGAACATGCAATTTTTAAATTGTGATGAACAAGGCTCAGAAAGAGACACCCAAGAAAATGAAGCATGCAGGATTCATTTCTTCAGCAGAGCGCGTTCTTTTCATGATTCAACAACCGTAAAATAGACACCCACAGCTACACCCAGAACACAAGCAGCTCCTCAAATGTCCTGCACATTCATACCATGACAGCTGAGCATAAGGGTATCAACAACCTCAACTCATGTCTTGCCACTTGATTTGCTTTACAATAGGATAAATGGTTTGGGAGATGGAGAATTGGACCCTAAGTTTGGTTGTGAAAAGAGAGACAACACAAAATAAGGAATGAACATGATGGACATTACAGATTTTTGCATTTGACTTCATGCCCAGTGATAACCAGAGATGGGTGACATAGACTGCGACAATTTCTGTAAAATTATCATTATTGTAAATATATATATATATAAATATAATATAGATGGTTTCCATATTCTTCCTGTATGGAGAATTTGAACCTGTTTAAAGAAACAAGTATTAAAAAGCTCCATGTGTATCTCATGTACAGTTCAGTACCCACTGAACATCTTGTTTTAAGAAGTTTTGTCTCAATGAGAAAGCTAAAAGAGTAATGTTTCTAAGAGTTCGCACAAATTACGTGGTCAAGCTTTCCTTCAGGTCTGCTTGATGCTCTTCCAATCACAGTGATCAAGCGCAAGTAGTATTGTGACATTAAACATGGCTTGTAGGAAGAAAGAATTTGAATATATTGCTTGTCAGTTTGAAATAGTCTCCTGAACATTCCTTAACAAAATTCTATCCATATTTTCAGCATTTTGAAAGTCTCTGAAATTAAAGTGCAATCATTCCCAAATCCTATTTATTTAGCAACGCTTTACATGCTTTCTGTTCTTGTGAGCTCCTTCATAACTATACGTCTATGATACTAAAATTAAGATCTCCAAATGTATCACAGTCCTGGAATACTGAAATGACATCTGGTTTTTATAGCATCAGGTGTGCCCTCATTATGCTTTTGTGAGGCAGAGCAGAAAATTGAAAAACAATTATGATTTAAGACCCTAAATTAAAACCTGTCGACTGTTTAGTAAAAATACTCCATAAAACCTGTTTGTATTTCGACAGACCGCACTGAAGGATATCATTGTAAAAGCAGCACAAAACATGGTGTTGGCGATGTTTGCTTATTTTGGAATTGATACAAATACTAACATTGTATTAATCTACATTTCAATAATAAGTAGCTTAAACATTTATAAAATAAATATGTGGAATTGAATTTACAACTCATGTTAGTTTCAAAGTCAAGCTTCACATGCAGAAGTCACATTTTACATCTTTGATAAACCAAATATAAACATAACGGAAAATGGCAGTTGCCCACATACTTTTTAAAGTTAGGTATAAAATAGAGTGGATAATTACAGACAGAATAACATTTAAAATACAAGAAAGCATGGACCAACCCACAAACAGAAGGATTAAGTTTATCACATACCTGTTCTGTTATCATGTAATTTTGCAGGGATCAAAAGAAAAGGAAGTTTTAAGGTAGGATCAACAAGCAACTCCTTCATTGCACACAGGGCAGCTCAGCAAAAAGCACTGGAGATGGGCATTAGAAAATGCAAACTGACAAAGGTGAATCACTTGTTAGTGAGAGTCAACATTTCCATAGCACATATGGGATAACGGCTAGAGTGGGAATAGATGGCAAAGCTCTGAAAGTGAAGTAGTTTATGTTTGGCAGAAAAAAGGGAGAGCAAAGGAAGAGAGAGATTAATAACAAATGGAAGGTCCATCTTAGGGGAAATTCTGATCTTCAAGAAATTTTTTTTTAAAAAGTTAATTAGTCCAGAAAAAAGCCAAGATGTCAGAATTCTTTTCTGAATGGCAATAGAAAAGCTTTGTATTTCTTTTTACTTGCAAACCATACAACATACTTTGAAACAGAAAAATCAAACTAAAATCAAAATTAAAGATTCTACCTTAACATGAGACATTCCAGTGTTATGAATGTGAAACGAGAAAGCAGATACCATACTTGTCTGTTGAAGATTAAAAGTTGTTTTCTAAAACACTTTAAATAAAATTGTAATCTTCAAAACAACAAAAAAACCCCAAGTTTGACAAAGACATTTTCTCATTTTTCCTTTCTTTGTTGAAACTTTTTTTAGAAATGAGTACTTTCTCTTGGAATACTGGGAGCTAAAATCATATTGGAAGCTCGTAAGGTAGAACTGGAGAGATGACCTCCTGGCAGTGATGCAGGCAGCATGGTTACTGAAATGGGAAGTCTGGGAGAACAGGGAGCACTGGAAAAATTACAGAAGGCAGGAAGATCAACACCTATTTTTCTTTCAAGATAGCAAAACCAAAACATTGTACTTCCTGCACAAGATTATTCCAGATTCTCTGAATGAACTCTTCATTTATTTAATGCTTTCATAAAATCTGCCACTGACCCTTAAAAACTTCTGTTAATTGACTCTAAAAATTCCAAAGCAGTTTTAAAGCACTGACTTATCTCCCACTGTACATGACCAACCAGGCATCCAGTAACAATAAGAGGTGCAAATCCATGATAAATTCCAACTTTCGAGTTATAAACAAGAGTATGATTCATACTTTTCCTGGCTTTGAAAACATTTATAACTTTTTTTTTTTTTTTTTTTTTTTTTTTTTTAAAATTTCTACACCCAGATCTCACTATGATTAGACTTGGGATACAACTGGAAATGTAAGATAATAATATGATTCATCAAACACTCTTGACAACTTTCATGACAGGAAGTATGGTTTGTGTTGGCGGTTTTAAGCCAAACTTTGCAACTTGCCCGAAGTTAACATAAATTTAAACCAATTGTGTAACTTCACCGCTTAAAAATTCCTAACTTTCAGGCACGTGTTCAGCACAACAATAATCACAGAACTATATTTCCTCCTCTCATAGAGTATTTATTCATATTTACATCAACTCCCCCACCACTCACTCAAACCAGGACAAAGGGTTATAGCTCCTAGAGCCTCAAATTGGATAAACATTTCCAAACTATTTTGTTTTGTATACATTTTTGCATGTCAGCTCCTTTGCACATTTATATGTCTGCCCTACGTAGCTGCAAGGAGCACGGCCCAACATGGCAAACAGAGCTGACAGCCATAGCTTCCTGCATCCCGCCTTGTGCAGTCCCCGTCCCTTGCAGGGAGCCAGCAGCTCAGGAAATACGGCAACAAAGCCTAAAGCCCTTTTGTGCTTGGCAGAACATACACGACAGAGTTCTTCAACAAGGTGAAAACATTGCTCAGAAATAAAAAATTAAAAAAATCAAAGAACCTTAAAGAGTTATCCATGATGCTGTTCAGTCCCCAAGGATGGTACAGCTACTCTCTCATTCTAGATTTCACACTTAAATATTTATATTATTTGATTAAGTACTTGATATCTTAAATCCACCATACCTTATAAACAATACAAATAGAAAATCTGAAATAAATAAATCCACTTTATAAATAAATAAAATAAATAAACAAATAAATAAAACCACCTGGACAATATTCCAGAGTTTTCTGCACACCGAACCAGCAGGAAGGCCATGAGAGACAAGCCTTGTGAAGAATTACAATAGACCTGAGCCCTACAACTTCTACACAATGTAAAGCTGAGCTTAGCTGCCAGAGGAATTCTGCAGGAGAGAAACACAGTGAGCAAAACTCCAAGTAGCAGGAATACAGTTTACATAACATTTTTCATTTCCCAGCTGGTAGTTATTTTAGGGAATCTGAGAGTTCAGAAAGGTACCATACTGTGTTTTAACTACTGTAATTAACATAACTAACAGTCCCGGTCTGTGCTTTCTAATGTTTACATGTATGATTCACTTCTAGTTGGAGTTAGGCATTCTAAATTTCATGTGTTTCTAAGCATCAGCAGAGCCTTCTATTACTACACTGCTACGCTAGGCTTGGCCAAGGGCGAGATATTGTGGTTAGCAGATCTTACACATTCATTTCTCTAATGACTAATATGAGATGCAATTTCATAATTACTTTGAAGATTCCTGCTGCTCTAAAAGCCATGGGACTTATTCTAATGACCAGCCCAAAGAAGAATGGTGATGTATATTGGAGAATTCAAACAGCACACAAAATGGAGAGAAAAATATAAATTCTCCATACATGAGGCCCTCACTGGCAAAATATATAGAATGTTCTGAAGTTGACAGGTTTATAACTCTAAATGGTTTCACAAATGAAATCCAAACAAAAGAGCAGAGATGTACTCTAAATCACTCAGCAATTGCTGCTTAGAATAACCAGCAATCCCTAACTCCAGCAAACAAAAAGAGTTGCTTTAAGTAAGCTTCATGAATGGAAAAAAAGTCAGATTTTTTGTTGTTTTCAGCTTTATTTTTCTACGTTCTTGAATCTATATACATACTGATTCAGTTCACCCTGACAAATACTGCTTAACCAACTATCAATCACATCAACTTTTTATATGTTGAGAGAAGTCAGATACCAAGTGATAGAATGAGTTCAGGCAGAGGGCATATGTTAAGCAGCTGTGAGTCCGTTTAAGCTGTCTATACTCCTAAAAGCTTAATGTCATTACACAGAGCTCTGATTTCTTCCCTTCCCGCCTTACACTAGAATATCCACATTATATATAATAGGAATTATTAATTTACTGGAAGAAATATAGTCACAGGGTGACTGCAGCAATAAAAACATTTTGCTTATAAATTAGATATAGTATATTTTGCTTACAGTGAAAGATTACACAACCAAATACTTCTGTTTAGGCTCTAAAGAAATCTTTACTTATGAATAAAAGGATCTCAGGTAATAGTCCAGAAACAATTTAAACCCACATAAGTTAGTACTGTTGCCAAAAGACACACTCTCCATTTTCTCCCACCTCTTTCTTGGGTTGGCACAAGTGCTTGTAGAGTCTTGTAAAGTCATCTGGGTTAAAATTACCTCTCTATCACCCCCCAAAGGTTACTTTAAAACAAAATCAGTTTCTTAATTCGATTCACTGTGAATGCTTCTGCCAACAAAAAGAGGAGGTGATAGAAAGGTGGAAGCAAGTGGCTGTGCAGCTTGTGGGATCCCATTTTTTGCAGCCTCTGGCTGAAGACACCATTCCTTAAAATAAATATAAGTGTAAAATACGTAATGTAATAAATATAAGTGTAAAATACGTAATGTTGCTATGTGTAGCCTACCTTTTACATGATAAGGATGATGAACTTCAACTTGACAGCTCTCAAATTATCACAGATCTTTTGGTATTTGCTGCTTTTTAGGAGATGCCATGCATTGCACGGTTTTGGGCTTTCAATTATTTCCATCTAACTTCAAAATGACAGTAGAGGCCCAGTAAAGGTAAAAAGCATAGTTTTTGCTTCTGAGGGCCTGAACTCAGGCTGTTCCCATGAAGCACAAGGGTACATCCAGTCACCAGGAGTCTGGTTCTATTATCAAGACTGGTGACAATATTTCCAATGAGCTCAGTCAGAGGCTGCAAAAAACTAGGAGGAGGCAGCAGGAGTGGGAAATGTTTTAGTAAAAGGGAACAAGAAACTGAAGGGAGTCAGAAGAATTCATGTCTATATGCAGGAGGGAACAGAAGGAAAACTGAAAGAACAAAGATGAGGAGTACTGGTAAGTGCATAGGAGAACACTGCAAGGCAGGAAGGGGGACCCTGTGGAATAGATGGGGTAATACAAGGAGGAAAAAAAGGCTGATGGATGTGCTAAACCACACGAAATACCACAAAGGGAGAGTGCAATGGAAGAAAGGGAAACAAAGGCAAAGTAAACACGTGAAAGAAGTGGAGGACATAAACCCCTTGAGCACATAAGTAATATGACTGGAATAGCTGTTCTGTGTTTAGAGAGATGGTCAAGAGTAAAAATGGCATCTCCCCAAGCAAAGGTAAACAGAAACATATCCAGATGAAGAACAGGCAGCTCTCCCTGCTCGTAGCTCAAATATGGATGCTTAATGTTCAGCACAGAATCTGAGAACATCACCCAGAAGGCAGCTACTATTTCTCAAAGTTAGGCAAAGCAGAAAGCAAGTGACAAGGTGTTATTTTTAAATGTATGATTTCCAATTTGTGATATAACCCAAAACTACCAATAATGTATGCTTCATATTTTTATTATTCAAAATGTGTTAGGCAAGAGTCAGACTACTGGAATCCTGTAGAACCATCTTCTACACAAAGGGCTAGCATTTGCAGTAAGACCATAACGGCATGGACCAAACACCTTGACTAGGTATTTGATAATTTTGATACAAATATTTTTTCTTGCAGACAGGCTCAAGAAAGTAAATAAATAATAATAATAATAATAATAATAATAATAATAATAAAAGTCAACAGATAACCAGCATAGCAATTTATAAATTTTTATAGTGTACAAAACTCACATTTTCACAATACTGAAAGTATTAGTATAAAAGAGAAGACCCTCTCTGTTCTGCATCCTCTCAGGTTCAATTATTTGTTCCATTATTTTCTCCCTTTAGATGATGTTCTCTGGCTGCTAGAGCTGTTGTGTTTAACTGTTCAGTATATACACTGACTTCCTGCCCATCAAAAACTCTGAAGCGTAGTCAGGAAACAGGGAAACAGATAGACTCCAATTGGAGTTGTTAGGTCTTCTGGCCTTTCCAAGTTCTAACTACAGTGAGAAGTTGCTGGTGTGCTTCCTGCATTTTAGAATGAGCAAGAAAATCCCCTTCATTTATCACCTACTGATCAGTGGTCAACAAACACATCAGAAACAATTTTTTGCTTTCATTGCAAAAATTGCTTGCTAATTCTGGGATGAGTAATGGTAGCAGTCACCTATTAAACTGCTCTGGTAGTTTAACAGATGATGACTGAGTTAAAAATAAAATTTCACTTTTATTATTTAGCTAATAAACAAATGTTACTATCTAATACATACCCATGCCCTTAACTTTATTAAGATATCTAATCTCATAAAGAAAGCAAATTATCTTCACACACTATACAAATATATGACAAGATGTGGTCAAGGCAGTTAGAGGAGAATATGTGTTGCCATTCTCTGTCCTTCCCTTTGCATTTCCTCTTGGAGTTGCATCATGTCTGAAGAGACCATTTCAGTTCAGCAATTACGCAAAGCAAGCAGCAGTACCCTGTTAAAAGTGAAACTCTAGCAAACTTTAAAAAGGCTCAGAATTATGTAAGCAGAACATACAATAATCACTGAAGTCTGTAATCTCACGGTGGATACACACTGTGATATGCTATACTACCTGCAGAACAGCGCAATCATAAGAAACAACTGAGAATTTGAAATCTGACTGCAAAATCATTAATTTGGTCTGCTTAAAACTCTTAGTCATAGGAAGCACGCAAAAACACACTTTACACGCCTATGTGTCTCTGAGTACACTCACATTATTAGCTACTTAGTAGAAAAACTTACACTAATGGTGCTGGAAAGGAGCTTCTGCTCCAAGAATAGAATAGGAAGAGGAACGGTATCTAATGCTGATGATTTAAATACTACCAAAATCTTGAGGCACAGCCATTGAGATAAAAGGTAATCAGACATCTAAATTAAATCCCCCTAAAAAAAAAAAAAAAAAAAAGGAAAATTTTCACCTGGGAGCTGTTTTTATTAAGTGTCAGGACAGAAGACTGCTCTGCCTTCTGAACCCATCCACTTAGAAATGTGTTTATATCAAAATCAAATTGATGTTCAACTATCAAGTTATCTTTTTGACAAAAGTATGTAGCTGCTATAAAAGTAACTAAGCAAATCAGTGTATCTACAGCATAAATAATAACTTAAATTTGACACACTTCTGTGTTTTTCTCATAAGCTAAAGGGTAAAAGAAAATGAGTAAGACCTTCCATAGTTTAGTTCTTCTCTGCAGGGAGGGAAAAAAAAAAAAGATCAGTAAACAAAACTTAGTAATTTTATTCAACTTTGCTGTAAAATTGCTCCATCTTACAACTTTGTTTTCTCGTTTAAATGTTACATATAGGCATATGAAACTGATTTCACCCAATACCAATGGACCAACAAAGCACTGTAATTTTAACTATTCTTTTTATTTCCAGTTCCTTCAGGAAAAAATTCCACATTACCAGCATTAGACAGCACTACAATTTGACTGGTCTTTCCCTAGTGAAACTACTAGAATTTCAGCAAACAACTGCATTATTTTAATGTGAATGCACGCAACAGAAAGAACTATTCAAGTTACAAAAACATCTGACTAATTTTCATCAGAAGAGTCTTTTATTTTGACCAAAGTACGTAGGGTCATTGGCACAGAAGTAATGACATAGAAAAGTGTTCAGGTACAAAACATCTTATTCTTCAAACATTAAGTTAATTTGTTTTCTAAACATAAACTAAACTAATATTTGATCAGTTGAACAAATATTTGAAATGCATTTGGCTAGTTATCTATTTAGAAAGAGAACAAATTTATTTAAAAGAACTTTTTTTCCTTCGGTCACCACTGAACAAAAGTTAGATTGAGTTTACAAGATTTTAAGATTTTTTTACCTGGTCTCATATTAGACCCTTCCTAACTGATTATTCCTGTAAGGACACTAGTGGTAAATGGGAAATGCTGTAGGAATAGGTGTGCTTTAATAGGAAAGAACAAATATACTATAAGAACTGATATGGGAAAACAATCTTTATCTACTACTTAAAGAAGCAGAGCTAGTTTAGGTAGTAGTTTTACCCTTGAATAAGGTATTAAGTAACTGTTTTTCATGATAATTTCTGCTGTAAAAGTAATATCTGGAGGAATCATGATGTCTTCCAGTCATGTCCACAAGTAAAAGCTCTCCTTTTGTTTACAGAAAAGCTCAGCCTCCATGCTCCTTGCAATTCCCTCCAAGCACATCTATGATATTTGTACACACATTTCAGGTTGTCTCCACGTGTGCAGCTGATCTCTTTCACCTCATGTCAGGGAGAAGTTCAGTATCTGAAGAACAAAAAATTAAATTTGGTCTCAAGACCAACTCCTGAGACAGAGTTTTACACCACAATAAGATTTCATTAGAGACATTTTTGATAATCGTATGAAGGTGAGACACTGTGTGGGCAGTTTGAGCAAGCAGGGGCCATGCAGAAATCAGGATCCTGTCCCCATTCCTGCTCCACCAGTGCTGACTGCAGGTGAGGTGGCTTTCTCCATTTGGGAGTGAAGACCCTCCCAGAGCACGGTGATTCCACACGCTCCTCGGGCAATGCACTCTGGTGCTTAATTACAGTGAAAAACGGCTTCCTCATATTCAGCTAGAACTCTGTTTCAGTTTACCACCATTTCTCACATCCTCCCGCTGTGCACCTCAGCAAGGAGCCTGACTCCAGCTTCTTGGTGACCTCCTCACAGGGAGGGGACTAGGCCCAAGTAGAAAAAGAATTATACATCAGTTATTACATTGCTATTCTACTAGATTTTTTTTTAATCCATATTTAAATAAATATCCTTTTGAACAATACAGTACTCAACAAGAAAATATTTTAAGCGCAAATCTATAATGTTTCCACAAAAAAATAAAAATGCAATTAATGTGCAGTTCAGGTCCTCCTGAAGCTTTATTAGAAGTGCAGGCATATACTACTGCTTGCTAAATTTTGAACCAGAGAATTACTGCAGTGGAATTATGTCGCTATACCATTTAGGTGAAAGGAATAAACATTTGACAGTAGAAACACTGATACTAAAATCTATGCCAAATTTCTGACAGGCTGCAAAAGACAAAGTCTAAAGAAGTGAAAAGCATAATCATCTCAAGGTTCATCTTCAGTTTAAAACTGCAAGTATGATCAAAAGACTGAAAAAAAGTTGTTACTTGCAAATGAATTAACCTGGAATGCCTCCTAACTGTTCAGCCTATAAATTTACTAGAAATAAAACCAGAAAAATAACTATCTAATACAGTTCCTCTTATAAGCAACTGTCAAGTTCTTTCAAGCATTTTTATCTATTCAAAGAGTAGATCTACTGCCAAACTGTTTGTATATCTTTCCTTTTAAATAAATAAACTGCTTTAAATCCCACACTGAGAGGTGTCAGAAACATAGCCCATACAAAAGAGCACACAGACCTCTAAAGACTTCTGAAATCTTTCATGCATAATAAAAGCCTTAAAACTTTCATTACTTTCTTTTAAACTTTTTAGAATAAGGCTTTGTATTTGGATTTCAATCAAATTAGGCTTCACGTTCCTGATACAACAATTTCAGATATTAATTAATAATTTTCATAATTCTGTCCAAAACCTTTTAAATCATGTCTTCCCTACAAAGTTACATGGTTTCAATAGGACAGCAACTGTAGGTTCTCTGAAATGGTTCGAAAGTTACACTGAATGCCATTTGTGAATTCTGCTTTAGCATATGTTCAGTTTATAAAGTTATTTAAGTGCTGTACAATAAATAATACAGGAACATATGCTTTCAACACATTTGGAAGTAAAGTAATAAAAACTGTCTTGTTTTGGCCAAAGCACAAAAAATTTACATGCAACAAATGTTGCAAATAGGAAGCCGCAAAATTCACTACAAAGATAGAACATTTTTTAGCATTTTTGTGGCTCTTTCTCCAGGCTGGTAATCAGAATTAAAAAAACCTAGACCATAAAATACCTAACTTGCTTGGTTAGCAGGGTCTTTTTGTAGCTGTGCCTCCATCTCACATGCTCGTCTGTACGAGACAGCCAGCAGCATGAGGAATAAGCTGCAGCAGTGTTTCAGTACCTTCATTAACACAGAATCCAGAATACAGAGGGCTCCCTAATAAGTGAAGAGGAAAGTGGGTTTATGGTATCAGTACAGGCAATACATTTTAAAGAGCTGTAGTGGCTCCACAGTAATTAACAACTTCTTGGGATAATTGTTCACAAAGAATTTGGTTTGTGGTGACTCTCAGGCAGTAATCTTGCAGAAATGAGTAACTAGAAACTATTACAGTGAGACTGACATGGCTTTGCCAGAACAAGTGTTGGACACAGCATCATCCTTCAGAAAAAAATGATGGGTGAAGGTGCAAGCTGCACTCCCACAAGTTCTTCTGTAAACTCTTAAGTGGAGACATCTTTGACAAAGCTGCAAATATTCTTTCAATGCTTGTGGGAGCACTCTGGTACCTGGTTGGGTCTGCGGATGGTTGGTTTTCTCACATCCATGTCCAGCAGGGCAGGTACCACTGAGGGTGGGAAGATCTCCAAGGTTAGTGCTAGGAGCAATGCTCCTGGTATGTGACGTGGCACAGAGCTCCTTGGTGTCTTTCACCAAGAGCAGTACTGTTCGGTTTTGGTAACGCTGAGTATCACCATACTGGCTGGTTTGATGCTAGCATTTTGTATGATGCCTGATCATTTGAGAAGCGTCTGGTATGAGATGTCAGCTGGAACACCAGCTTAGGCTTTCCATTCTTGTCTACTGAAGGAAGAGATCTCTTTGCAGTCGCTCAAGACCAGTGCTCCCTTCTTCTCAGCTCTTGAGTGAAGAGGGGGAAGAAGTAAAAATACATGGAAAACTTGTAATAGTAATTCAGTTTTGAATGCTCATACAGCTCCCATGGCTGACAAAATTACTCACAGTTGTGAGTAATTAAAAACTGTAACTCAACAGATAAAAAGTGTTTGTAGGCAAAACCACAATTGGATCCTCCCTTGCAGTTTGTAAAACTGTCTAGTAAGGTCTGAACTTCTGTATTTGCTCATATTGTATCTAAAGCATCTTGGTGCAAATGGTTTCCCGATTAAAGATAACATATGGGACCAGACAGAAATTAGTCTATCTAATTTCTAACTGCACATTCAGCACTGAATCACTACAGAACCCTTTATTGAAATGCTACATCTAACGCAGATACCAAAATTAAACTAAACTTGCAGTTCTGTGCCTAAAAACTGCAACAAATGAAGCAAAAGAATTCATCTGTTCTATAAAGAGAATCTCTGAAGGGCACTTTTACCCTGGGAGCCATCTTATCAAATACTGTTCCAGTCTGGAAGTTCCAAAAGGAAAGGAAACATTAGCATTTACCTACTTTAAGAAAGAAGTGGAAAACAATAATCTCTGAATACAACTCAGCACAGGATTCATTATATCAAGTGACCATAAACCTGTATATTCTTGGTTAGTGAAACCCTGGTGGGTTAATATCAGGGGAAAAAAAATGCACTAAGGAAGTCAGAGTTTATCAGTATTATTCTTACAATGTGGATGACATAATGTAATCATTTTATTTTTTTCATATTCAATATTATCTCTGATATAGTTTGTTCCTTCTAATGTGATTTACAGTATGAAATCACCAAAATTACAAAAATGTATTTCTATTTTTGTATTTTTTGGTTTGCTATTTTTTTTATTACTTTATCAGGCCTTAAATCCTAGGATGTCTTTCCTCTGGAAGAAGCAAACTTAAATACTGTTACATACACATGCAGAACATTTAGTATGCAATCCTTTTAGCTGCAAAATGAAATGCACCCAATGGAACACAAAAAAGAATCCACATCAGACATACATTTCAAACACATTACACAAGTGATCAAAGAAAAAAGAGAATAAATCTGAAGTAAAGCTACTTGCATAACAGACTGCATAAACCATTGAATCTTTTGAGTGGGATAAATATATTTCAGGCTGTGCCACTAATGTGATGTTTTAATGGTGTGAGAACTATAAACAAAACTTCTTAAAGATAGATAATAAACTATGAAGTCTGCTATACCATTTAAAGGACCAAATAAACAAATAGACATGTTTATTTTTCTGCCAAAAGTGGACATCACACAAATCCTGGTGATGGATGCTACAGAGTTGAGAATGTTGTCACTTCTTCTGGACAGTGAAAGGAAACCACAGAAACCAGCAGGAGAAGCAGCCAAGTTTAGCCACCATATTTGGGCATCATGATCCTATAAATACACACGCAGCATCTGAACAAGGCTACAATTGTCATTCCCCTTGTAAGAAAATGATCAGTTGTACTACGCTAATAATATACTCTGAAATACCGAGGAATCAGAATCAATTTTCATGTAATAATACCAGAATGTGATTCCACACTTCAGTAATAACATTCTGCTGTAAATGTGCAGCAAAGATGTGTGCAGCACAGGCTTGGTAATACAGAGCCAGAGAATTCTGCAGCGACTAGTCCAATCCAGTTAGCAGTGAGGGCAGGGGAGGAGGACACAGGAGGACACAAACTGAGCTATGATGGCTTACGCTGATAAAGGGGCTGGCTAGAACTACTCCTCGTATGAGCTCATTACATACTGTGAGCATGATGCTATCACAGAAGTGCTTAAAATGAAAGCCGACAACACAGATTCCTGTTATTTTGCTTGACTCAAAAAAAGTCATTTACACTGAAAGCTTTGTCTTCATTCATACCACGAAGAGTGCAATATACAATATGTTACCACAGGAAAAGCATGTCACAAGAAAAACCTCTTGATTTCATTTAATTTAAAAAGAGACGGAACTAGGTCAATTTGATATACCACCATGACTCTGCTTTGGTTATCAACAAATACCATGCACTACTGCCCATAATTCAATTTTAGGAGTATATTATCTAGCAGTTTTATAATCAAGATCATTTTTACTACTGGAAATGATATAAACTTGGACAAGGGTAACATTCAACATTATCAAATGGGAGGCATCAGAGTTATGATTTCTAGGCACAAGTGGTAATTGGATTGGAAGGCAAAGTTCAAGAAAACAGTAATACTCTTGTGTATTAACAGAGGGCCTGTTCTGCTCTGTAGTGCACTACCCAAGGCCATTTCCTTCCTTAATATTAAAATTCTAATCAGCCTTCATTTCATCTACAGAAATTTATAACCTAGTCCAAGTTCTGTGTGTAGCTTTAGAAACAAACAGACCCAGAATATGAGATCCAGCATGTTATAAATTCTTAATTCAACTATAAAAAAACTGTACATGCACAAGTGGAGAATGTTTAAAACATGCTGAGTTCCACACTGTGCAACACAATGAATTATTGCTATAAACACTGCAAATGTCTTAGTCTCTAAATGCAGCTGTATTAATTACAGATTTGATGTTAAGATCCTAAATATCAAACACTGAGGAAACTGGGCCCACTCTAGGTGAAATGAAAAAGGAGAACTATAACCACAAAAATAAATTCTTTATGAATTCGTCTTAAGCAGTGCTTCCCAAACTGTGGAGGGCTCACTACAAGCAATATGCCTCTTTTACCTAAGAGGCTTGTAAGCACTGCCAGAAAGCCTGAGCACGTTCTCCTAAGTGCTTCTGCTGTTAAAGTCGGTGTCTTTGGCAGGACCTGTGTTTGAAGACTTGCAGAATACTGAAAAATAAGCTGTTGCTTATAAACAGAGAAAACAGTTAGCTCACTCAAATCCTTAGCTTTTTTTTTTTCTCTTGCTCCCAAAGAAACACTTACCTCTGACTTGAACATCATATCTCAAAATTAAGCCAATAGCAAAGAAAAGGAAAAGGAAGTCTGGAAAATGGAGCGAGAGCATGTTTACTCTCAAAGGTAAATCAGGGAAATGGCTGGAAGGGTAGAATTATAAATCTAAATGCTTATGTTTCCAAACAAAATATTAAAACATCAAGCTCAAGCTTCAAAGAGTAGTAACAAACCCTGAAGAACACAAGTCTGAAGGTATGTGTCTAATTCTTCATGCCTCCACATATCTCAAGAGTAGGTATTTATGTCAAAACAAATGGGTGGGACCCTGAGAACTGTGATGTAGCAATATTAACCACAGCACTTCCTCCTCGTTGCAAAACCCCATTCTTCTTTTCTGTTGTAACAACACGTTCAACCCACCTCCAGCTTCTCCATTCACGAGCGCTACAGCACACACCGTCCTTTCCTCTGCCTCCCTTCTACAATCCTTACCTCTAGTAATGCTGATTACATTAAAGGACACAAAGACTCACCAAGAACACAAAGCCCTCCTCTGTTGCTATCTGTCCCAGTAGCAGGTTAGCTGAGAAATCATCACACGCTGTCTGGCACCTACCAGAAAGGGAGGCAATGCAGACATCCCAGCTGCAGCTTGTCAGGCGGTGGTCATGTTCAGATGGGCCAGCTGCTTGGCAAGAAAATGCCCGTGTTCAAATCAGCTAGCCAGGAGGCACACACGTTCCCTTTCAGGGAGCTGCCTGGCCAGTAACGGTGCCATGGAGCCCAACAGCACCCGCTGCCTCTCAGCTGCAAGGAGGTTAGAGAAAGCACTCTGCTAGCTGTTAGCTCTGCAGGTCTGACGTAGGAGACATGTGAAATGTAAGCTTTGTGTGTATGTGTGTGAATATAAATAAAATCAGATCAGCCTGTAAGGTTGGGACGTTGCACAAAATATCAAATGGTACGTAAATAATTTTCATCCACCATTGTCAATAAAGAATGAACAGTGAAGTGCAAGAAACTGCTCCAGCTGGTCATGTAACCACTGCTACGGAATTCAGCTAACGTCCCTGGGCCGTAGCATTGCCTTCAGACACCAAAAAGAGGTTTTAAAATCTGAAATAACTCCACTGTCCTACAGCAAACTCAGAACCAGTATACTGCATTACCCTGGGATACAGGGGAAACAGAAGGAGGAAGAAAAACCTCACTCAGTCCATGCAGTTTGGCAGCAAGGAGAATTGCCTAAATCCAACAAGTAAAATTGCATCTTAATTACAAGGTCACTTTCAGTATTTGAACGCAAGTTCCCCAATACTTTTCCAATCCATAAGATACAACTGACAATTAGAAGCAACTCTGCAGATGCCCTAAGACTGATCCGCCTGCATGTTATCTGAACAAAAATCTTGATTTGCCAAACTTAGCATCTTGTACATGCTGTACTAGCAGGTGCTGCTGGGGCTACTTGTATTTCAGACAGCAGAAGCGGGTCACCAATTGACCAACAGCTCTAAACTATATTTGGGAAAGCATCCCAGCTCTCAAACTGTTTAGTCTCTCTGAGCATTTATGAATAAATAAATAAGAAAATTCACAAAATGCCACTACAAACTGGCAATTATAAAACGTGAAAGTAAATAATATTATTAGATTATGTTCATAAGTTTAATTGTAAAAGGTTTCTAGAGCCTGTAAGTACATCTTCATTTATATAATGAGTAAAGACAAGAACCTCATAGGACAATCCTGGCAATTTCAACTGACCTTCAGTGATGGGGTACACATGCAGACCCTTTTGGGCGATTTTCCTTTTTTTCTGCTACATCTCAATTTTTTTTTAATAAAAGGGGTGTTTGTTTGTTTGTTTACAGACTACAGCTATGTCAAAGACCGTTTTTCCACATATGTTTTAATTTTATATTTTTAAAGTATGCCACCAAATATCTTCAGAAAGGACGTGGCACAGCTTTATTCTGCCTGTTTACTCTGGAGTTACATGCAAAGGCACTAAACTGACACTAATATTTGCAGTGACTTTTGTGGAGAGTAGACATACAGGGCTACAACACAGTAGCAAAGGCAGTAAGCATCTGCCACTTAGAAATACCAGCTGAGTGACTACAAACCTAGTATTTGTGCAGATCTGTCTGTCTATAATCTAGCATAAAAATATTAATTGAGGGGCATATCAAGTTAGGCTTGTCAGCCTTAATATTTTCTGGTGATTTGAACAGGGACAGAGAATAAGATAAGCATCTTTACAAATCCGGTTGGCTTTACTTCAAATCCAAAAGCTTGTTTCTAAGCTGCACAAGAACAGGAGCCCACATAAAATCGAATTTTGAATGCAAAGCCAACCCAGTTCTGCTCGTCATTCTCTATTTTGAATCCTGTCTGCAGCAACAGGTTTTTTGTGAACTCACTGTGCTTACTGAAATACTGTACAACATTTATTTTTTATATTTTTTTTATATTTATTTTTTTATAAGAACTTTTTTTTTGCATCAGAGCTATACTTATCAAAGGGACAAATATAATTTTTTATTTTAAAAAAGTTTTCTGTTTTCAAGTTTGCACTAATAAAGTATTTTCATTGGCACTGATGAGTTAAAATTTACTTCAGCTATCTTTGCAGGTTTCAGAGTTTTTAACCAGTGATAAGTAATCCCCATTTACCCATGCATATCAGCTTAATTTTCTTAGCAGCTAAAACTTGGAGCGAACAACGGTATTTTCAAAACAAATACATCAAGTTAAAGCGAGGGCAGTTGTGGTTCATCTGAATCATATGGCTCCAGATTTCAAATCTAAGCTAAGGAAATAGAGGTTATGACATCCTGCAGCTGGGACAAGTAGTGTTCATAAAGCAATGTTAAATCAAGACCACTTGGCCAGTTCAGGCAGTTGCTTGTGTGGAAGTGAAAGATCCCATGAGAGCATTAAAAAAAGAAGAAAGGTTTTGGTGTCCTAGCCAAACCCTCCTTCTTTCACTTAGTGCTACCAGGGACTAAGTTACTTCAGAGCAAACGACTGTGGAAGGTTGCTGCCAAGTAATCGCTACTGATTTACATCCAATCACAGAAAACAGTAATGAAACACTTTGCAAAATACACGGGCAAGTTAATTACAAAAGGTCTTCCCATGCTATGCAAATGACAAGTGAGCCTGCCGCTGGGTAGGTTAGTTTTCAGAAAGATCAAGTCAGTGATCTGATTCATCATACAACTACGCAAATGCTAATAACACAAACACCGACACGGTGGCAGGGAGAAGCAGCTGAGAGCTTTAGCAAGGCAGCGGTACGCATGCTGGTATCGGAGCGTGCACAGGTAAAAGTTTTCATTCAGTCTGGGAATCTTAGGACAGAAAAAAGGATTGGGTCCAGTCTCTCATTCAGTAGTTTTTTAAGACCTATTTATTGATAAAATAGCCAACAGTTGACATTTTCAGTTAACAGCAGATGAAAAAAGGTTTTTTTCCAAATTTTGTGAAACAATACTGGTGGCTGAAGTAGAGGGACCATTCACTACTTCTGTGAATACCAGAAAAACTGTGCTTGTAGCTTTTGGGGTTTTGTTTTGTTTTGTTTTCAAAGCAGGGAGGAAGCATGAAACAGTAGGACTGATTGGATACTTTCATGACACTATCTGGATGCCAGTGTCATGCTGTGTAAACATGTGGATCCATTAGACAATTGTTGGAAGCAGTGAATTCTAAATATGATTTAGTGATAGGAGTCATGCTGTTTGAAAAAAAAAAAAGGGTGGTGGTTGCGAAACCACACAAGGAAAACTTCTCAGACTTGTTAAAAAAAAACCAAAAACAAAAGTATAATGTGAACAATGATGTATTGGATGGCCTGCAAATCTCAGCCTCTGGAGAGTCCTGACAGACAGAAAAAAAGACTCAAACTCTTGGCTCTCAAACTGTTAAATAAGTTTATAAAATGTATTCCAACCTGAAAAGATAAAAACATTTTCATAGAGAAAAATTTATATTCACATGCACAATACCAAAAATTCTCCTTGCTACAAGACAATCTGCAACAAGGATTTATATCTTCTTCCACATTTCTAGTGCACACTACTGCCTGAACTAATGAATCAATTTTAGTGAAGTCTGATCACTACGGTATCCCCAGTGATGCTGGTCCAGGGAAAGGAGTGGTAGTTAACTGCTTGCCTTTGGTTTGTGTTGGAGCTTTTTGCTTTATGGTACTTAATGGTCTAAAGCACACATTGAAATTAACTCCTTCATTAGCTATACAGCTGCTACTCCTTATCTCTTTCATTTTTAATTATAGCGCTGCAAAATTTTATGTTGTAATTCAGAATTATATATGATTAATGCGATACATTATTTATATTTGTTAGAATATAAAACACAGGCCTCATGAATAAAACTACATATTACATATGACATTTGAAAGTGTACTCAATTTTTTAAGCTATCTACAAATACTATGCTTGTTCTGACCAAGCTAGAACTTCATTTCAAACTGATTAACCAGCTTTTTATTCCACTCAAGTTGCTTACATTAAAAGACAAAAAACAGTGGGTTCAGCTCCCAGGAAAACTGCAAATCCACTTTAAGGCTGTCACTACAAAACTTGTTATTCATCTCCACTGGCTTGTAGATGTGAAGAGCAGTGTATACAGCTCAGCATTTCAGTTATGATTCATGTTGTGATTTAATCATTCGCAAAACATTGTTTACTACATAAAAGAAATTGTACTTCAACAACGAGGATCAGAAAGCAAGAAAATCAAATCAATCCTGAAGAGCTACTGAGTCACTAAGGAGGAAGGGAATGAGATACACATTGTCCCTGTGAATTCAGAGGTCAGCAGCAGCACAGCTCCTCTTTGGTGACTGCTGGGTGACCACCATGGACAGAACCTTTCTCCAACCCACCCAAGAGCTCCAGGAGCACACAGCAGCAGTCCTCAGAGTGCAGATCTCAATATTGCACCCTGCCATACATATAAATGAGTTAGTGCAACTTAGCCAGCTGAACTGAGTAACAATTAAGATGTCTAATTCTAGTCTTATCCATACATATGTGGATACGAGGCCACAGCTAAGGCACTGAAGGGCTGCATTAGTCAGAAGAAGCCATGCCCTGCGGCCTGTCCCTACTCAGCTGGAGCTCCTGAACGTATTACAGCTGTTCCAGGTGGGACTTCAGCAGTGAGAGCTATCAGCCAGGCCCCTTCAAATCCCCCAGTTTAACTACTTAAATCCTCCTTCCCACATAGCACACATAAAACGCTCCCCATGTCCATTTTCTGCTCTCAAGCACAGGGCACCTGTCTTGCTAGGTCCTTGAACACGACTTAAACTGGTATGGAAGTATAAGCAGAAGATCCGCTGTTTCTTTGCATGAATTTGTGGCATACTCATTTTTGTGTTGGAGAGGAGAGGACAGCTAGAGACTGCGGCCAAACAGCCACTACAGAATAGTTTTAACACCACTCAAGTTGGTGTTAGGTGATTTCCACCTGTGCAACACATCACAAATACACGTTAGCCATGGAAATCCCTTTCTCTTAAGATCAAGACCACATAATAATAACAACAGTTTGTGCTTCTATTTACTATTCTTCATGAAATTATGAAACTAAAATTGCAAGCAAAATACTGGTTGCACTGTTTATTTTTCTTGGGTTCTTAAACGCCAGCCACAATATGTGAAACAGAGGGCAAAGAGAGGCCAAGCAGGGCAGGGGAGCTCTGTGACTGTAACACATGGTAGTGAAGACCAGAACCAGTGCTAGTAAGTAGAGAAAAGAGAAGGAAAAATGTGCACCAGAAACAGATCAGATCTTTTATAGACTGTTATTGCACTTCTCAATAAAACTGTAATAGAAAAGGAATTAAGTGGCACAGGCTGCTATCTTAAAACATCTTTTCTCAAATAAAGTATTCTTCTTACTTCAAAATTCAGTCATAATTAAGTACTCTTGAACTAGTTAATCTTTCTTTTTAGAGGAAGACTCATCTAGTCTTAAAAATTATCTTGCTCCCCAAACATTACTGTTCCATCACTTATCTAAGCTGAAACTCTTAAACCTCTTTAATGCCTATATATATATATATATATGTATGTGTGTATATTATTTTTTTTACCACAAGACATAGGGAATATGTGCTTCACTTTTCTTCTCCTTTAGATAAGTTATACCTTCATATTGAAATCCTGCTTACAAATTTTGAGCAGTCAGATACATTATAATTTCTTTTTATAATTTCATAAAATATACTTGCTCTCCGTATTTTTTCCCTACAGTGTGCAAAGGAGCAAATATACACTCAGTAACCAAAGTGAATTAGTGTCACGTAGTATGCCAAAACCACTATTTTTTACAATATCAAACCAAACTGACATTTATCATAGTATCATATTACATGACAAATATTTCATATCAGGACTGTTACATGCCAGTTTTAACCCACCAAGCATGACGTTTTTAGTGAGGAGAAGGAAGTTATGTTTCTATTTTTAGATCAATCTACAGCTTTTATTCAAGATCCTCAATTCACCTCACAAATGTAAATAAAACCTTCAACACCACTGTGATATTTTATCAACTCTTCAGCCACAGTCAAGTCAGCATATTCAGCAATTCAACACCAAACATCATGAACAATTGTGTTACAGATTTTCTAATCACTGGATGAAAACATTGTTTATTGTAAATGTCACACAGAGCATGGTACAAGTGAGACATAAGACAAAAAAACCCTGAAGTTATCTGTATTTATCAGAATTGATTAAAGTTTCTTTTAATTTCTTTCAGCCACCTGTGAACAACTGTTTCACCTTTTCTTTTTTTTTTTTTTCCTCTCAGTGATTCAATCTAAGACTGACATTCTCCTGGGGGGCATCTCATGTAAGTACAGCTATAGCAATATGGCAATATAGCAAATGGTGTGACTATTATTGTATATGTTTATTTCATCAATGTACAACAGTGAAAATATTTACCAAAATTGGGACTTCTAGACCTGCTATTTACTTCTGTGAAAAGGTACTGGATTGCTAAATCCTCACTGAAGAGTTAGCTAAGGCAAGCAATATTTACTCCCAGACTGTCCTTCTCAAAGGTCGCAAACAGGCCACCTAAGTAGTCTCATACAAAGATAGATCCAATTTACTACATCTTTATAGGTTTGTAAAATCTGGACTTCATGGAAGGGTCCCACCATCTTGAGGCACTCCTGGTCTCCTTGCCAGGCAGGGGAACCTCTGTCATCCAGAAGAACTGCAGAAACAGCCTGAAGGAACATCAGCACTCAGAAGATTTAATTTGTGTTATTTCTGCAAACTGCTTACCAATCCATGTGAAGAAGGAATCGAGGCTGTAATGCTCTCCCCGCCACCTCTACCACCAGGCAGTTAAAACTGCCTGAAATCCCACAGCCCACATTAATGATTTTCATACACTGACAAGGCCAATCAAGGAGAAGGAGAAAGTCCAAGCCAACACCTAGTTAATCAGCTTGGGCTAACTCTGCAAGACAGACACACCTTTAAGAGAACCAAACAGATTAAACAGAGACACAAAACTCAGTCTTCTCTAAGTGGCCAATACCATTCATGTGTGCACTGATGGTACAAATACCACCAATACTCTGAGGGTGTATTTGCAAGCAACCTGAAGATGTGCTCAAGTGCAAGAGTTGGCACCTGCTCAGAGTGGTGGGGAGTAGGTGAGTTGTTCACCTGGTCTAGTTAATAAGCAAAGGACTAGAAGCCAGGAATTATTTAATGTTAATACCTGCTCTGACAGTACCGAGTGCTGTTCTGTTGCTCTCGGCAAGTCACCTCATCTTTTTCATGTTCTTATATGTACAATGAACGTAACATTTTTGTGCCCAGTGCCCACCTTCCCAGTGTTTAAGTCCCCATCATACTCTAGTCAAAAATGCACTGCCTCCCTTTGATAAAGTACAGTCAGTATCAATAGGTAACACTTTTTAAAAACTTATTTCCAACTATTGTGAAACAGGAGCTGAATGTTTATGGAGTAGTTATTTTTAATGTCAGTTTACCATAGGGCCTCTTTAGCCACAAGCTTACAGCAAGAGGCCCCAAGGCATTTTTGGGAATGGAAACTTTTTGAGTTCAGCTCTTAACAAATTTCCAGCCTGCAATATGTTTTTCATTAGTCTACATGGTGTTATAATAAATGATGCACTTCCTCTTTCATTTTATGATTTTTTAAAACATGCAACAATTTTTCTGTCTGTTTTTTTTATTACTTTCAATATACTCAACCACACTAATCTTAGAGTCTGTGTATAAAGACAGAATATATTGAGTAAGATATCAGCTACAGCAAGAAAAGCTTCTGGTTTAAATTCTTCACTGAAGGCCAATCATAAACCCATTACATGTATGCAGCTCCATGGACAGCCATCCTTTTAGAGGCCATTGTTAAAAAAAAAAAAAAGTTTGTTATCCCCAAACCTAGGGTTGGCCTAGAAAAGACTCCTCTAAGGTGTACACCTAAAAGTCTGATCCCATTGGCCAGATATAAAACATAAGAAAACCTCCCTAATCCTCCACATAACAGAATTACAAAAATGTCTTTTTTTGCATAAAGACCAACCTGATACTTCTCTGTATAGTTCTGGGTGCCCCAATACAAGAAAACTTTCAATAACGTAGAGCAAGTTGAATGGAGGGACACCAAGATAGCCAGTGGGCAGGAGCACTTGCCCTGTGATGAGAGGCTGACGGAACTTGTCTTGCTCAGGCTAGAGAAGATTTTGGGTGGACCTAACAACCATCTTGTTGCACCTACTAAGAGGCTTATTGAGAAGATCGATTGAAGCTCTTTATAATGATGCATGGTGGGACAAAAAAGACAATGGGCATAAATTGAAAAACAGATGGATTCCAACATATAAGGTAGTTTTTGTTGTTTGGTTTGTTGTTTGTTTTTTTTTTTTTTTTTTACCATTAGGACAATCAAGTGTTGGAACAGGTTGTCCAGAGGTCGCACAATGTCCATCCTCCCAGATTTTCAGGATCTGGTCTAAACTCACAGCTGACCCTGCTTTGAGCAGGAATTTGGAGAGATGACCTCCTGAGTTCCCTTCTAACCTGAATTATTCTATGATTGATTCAGTCCAGTAAAAAATAGTTAAGATTTTAAATACCAGAAACAGAATGCATTCGGAATTTATTCAGACATTTTATTTCTTCTTGCTACCTATTATAATTGTAAGTATATCGGTTTGCTAATAGTGTGATGCCATATTTTTTAAAAATAATCATAGAAACCCAGGTGTGGATAGCATTTAACCTCAGACTCCAAACTTCTTAATTGAAATACTAATTGAAATCTTCCACTGGTGGCTATAGCTTTTTGAAGCAAAGTTCAGACAGGAGAAAAGAGGGCAAATAAAGATTTACCGTAATGAGTTTTGGACATGCAATGACAACAGACATCAATAAATTTCATAGTGAAATACCTATGCCACAGTTAATACTTTTTTTTTTTTTTTTTTAATTACCTCAGCTGTCTTTCCTTGAATGCAGCTTGTAGAGATGTGAGGTCCAGTCTTTCTTAGGGTGAAGTACCCTGATCCTCTGATTGTCACACTAGATTCTTTGTACCACGGTATAAACTGGCCCCAGCAAATACATACTTAGAAACAGCAGGTAACAGTGACCCAAACAATATCCTAAATATTTTTAAACTAGCAATATAAACAAACCATAGTATAAGGGGAAAAGAAAGGTTTTTTTTTTAAAAAAAAAAAACAAACAAAATCAAACACCTAACATTTCAGAATTTAAGTCTCCATCCTAAAAGCACAACTATCCATATTTAAATCAAACCAATGTTCTCTGTGCTGTCTCTTCTTACCCAAAACTAGTTTGGTGAGCTCCACAGGAGGTCAAAAACAAATCAAAAGCAAATGCCTTTAACACTGTACTCTCAAACATCAGCTCTGAAACATTTTCAAGGAATGTTCATCTCCTTTCCAGATGCATGTCCACACATCTTTGCTAGTAATTTAACTCAACATGTACATAATACAGACTCTGCAGTAATTCAAGATAGACAAGATGAGCATGCCAAAAGGGTTACACACTTCTAAGCTCGTGCAAGCCAAACTCACAACAAGTACTGTTGGCTTGGTACACTTGCCATCTTGCCATCCACAGCCATGCCAGGGGCCTTCACTATCCACGTCTCCTTCACAATTTACTCCTCGCCATTTATCACCATGGAGCTTTATGTCTCCAGTTTTCCCCCAGTCTCCTTCTGGCTGCCTGCTAAGATCTATGTCCCCTTCATACTCATTTCTGTATTATTATAAACCTTCATTCTCTCTCCTCGACCCGCTTCCTTACCCTCACAAATTAAAGACTTTGTTCACCCTTCCCTTATGAAGTTTCAGTCTCCCTTCCTGCCACATGAGACAGTGTTCATTTTGCAAAAAGAATTGTTACTAATGTTTTCTATTTTGGGGAGAGAGTCAGAGGTTCTCAAACAACCTGCTAAACTTGACTGTGAGGATAGCAGAAGTGAGATCAGACTATTATGCTGGAAATCATTATAGATGCCACCAGTCAGTAGGGATAACTGAAACTACAGATCTGCAAAAACTGAAGAGGCTGCTCTTCTTTCTTCTTTTTCTCTTCAATAGTTAAAATAGATGCTTATTGCCACTTACTGCTATTTACCATCCCTGGCTGCCAAGAAACAAAAAAAAACAAACAAACAAACAAACAAACAAAAACAAACAAACAAAAAAAAACAAGAATCTCTCTACATTTGTTTCAACAACACTGAGATCTTTTGGAGGAGGAAAGCTGAGAGATTTGAGAGAGAGTCTGAACTAACATTAATGAACATTAACTAAACTAAGATTGGTCTTTAATTTTAAGACATATTATCCCAGCAAAATTCACACAGTTGGGAAAAATACAGAAAATACATCTCCTTCTATAGTGTATATACACCTGAACGTTCCCTCTGCTGATCCTTCCAAGAAGGAATAATTCTCCACTACATGTTCCACTCTGTGTATTTGCCTATTTTAAATATGTTTTATATATAGTTGATACACACAGTTTTTTTAAGAAGGCCTTCTTTTTGTATTTTCCCTCCATACATAATTTTTAATAAGGATGTATTCCCAGGCGCTGACAGCATCAGGAAAACTAGGCTATGCCAATGAGAAGGGATTCCAGTCAAACATCATCATGTCTAGCATACTGTGTTTCATTTACAAATCTTTGATTTCTAAATGAATGGCAGTTCAAAGTACACATTAAACACAGATACTTTCTGCTTATGTATGTAGAGATTGTTAGAGATTAAGCACTTTTAATTAAAGACTTAAGCAGGTGTCAGTTCATGATACTCTTTGAATTTGGTTTAAACAGATATATGTTCCATGATTACCCAGCAGCACACTTTAAATATAAGCAGAATCAAAGAGATCTTCCTAAACAAAGGGAAGGAAAGCTACTTTGTCAGATGGTTTGAAGTTTGGTACTACTCATCTGTCATATATGGAACATCATATATTTAGTTGGAAAAAGCATTCTAAAACACTTCAAAAATAAACAAAAGCACAGCAAACAGCTTTATGAGACAGAAGCCCAGGCCACACAAGAACTATTAATTTCACTGGGGTTTTGTTCTGCCTCTATATATGCATCTAACTATCCAAAGTTAATTTGCAGTATCAAGGCCTAAACCAGATAATTTAAAAGCATTCTGGACTCAAATAACCAGAGCTTTAAACAAAGAGGTGGAATAATTTCAGAGTAATTTTTCTCCCAGTGTCATACCTCAGAGTGACAGCAATATAAAGAGTACCATGTTTCTCCATTACTGAAAGGTCCTCTATTTCCTTTTTTTAAAGGAAATCCAAAGATTAATTTAAAGCCATCTGATGAAAATACCTTAATATTTACCTTTGTATTTTGTTGCAATATATACAGAATTCAAGTGAAGTGATTTCAAAACTTATCCTGGATGTTTCTCATTTCAAGATGTTAAATATTGGCTCTTACAAATTTCCATTACACATTGTCTGACAGTATTTGCTGCTCTGGCCTACATGAACTGACTTTTAATTCTTACAGAGGAAATGATAATAAAGTTTGTAGAAGTTGGGCACAGGTGACATTTTAGCATTTCATACTTATTACAAGTCCCTCCTTTCCAGATCTAATTTCACATAAAGTGTAAAACAATGGTTAGAACGGCAAACGCATAAATTATCTTGATCTTTTTTACCTATTATATCATCAGTAATAGCTACCCTCAAGCTGGTCTCCTAATCATCCTTTAAATGATGGCACTATGCTGTAACATCTCTGCAGTGGTGTTACAGCTGACACCTGAAGACAATGAAAGAGCACAGATGTAGTTCTAGAATTTCATAGCTAGTAAATCACAAACTGAAGTCCCAAAGCCAAGAGAGGCCATTAGTAGAGTTGTGGGAAGAAAATAACGAGGGAGACAGAAACAGCAATCTGCCAGCTGACTAGGTCAAGGCATGGCGTGTAGCGGGTAGCTGGGAGGATGGCTAACACAGATAGGGAAGCAAAGAGCACAACTGCTAAAACAAAGGATGCTGACCAGCTGGAGCTGTCATCTACAAAAACAAAGCAGCAGCCTGCATCTCAGATATGGTTAATGGAAGCTACAGCATGACTGCAAAGGCAAAGTTTAAAAATAGCATAGGATGATTAGCATAAAAGCACAATTCTTGGAGTTTCAACTGATCCTAAAGGAAAGACCAAGCACTCTTGTAAAAATCAGTTTCTCTTTTCAGCTACATTTTTTCTACTTCTTTAGTATTAATTACAGCAATATTGCATACAGAGAAATCTGAAAAGTAAAAAATGGTAGAAACCAAGATATGTTTGACCGCTTCAGCAATAAAGTATAAATCTGGAGTAACCACAAAGGCTTGAATCTCAAAATACGCACCAGTGTAACAGAGAGCTACAACTGGCTCCTGAATTTTATCAGTTTCTTGTCTGGAGACCATGAGGAATCTCCCTTAGCCAGGAAGGAAAAACTATTAAATTCAGGTAAGATTCTTTTAGCAGCTATGGTAGGCACAGGTTATTAAGGGGATCTTTGTATGGCTGCTCCACCTCCAGCTTTATTTGCTGGGAGCTGGTTATGTAACTAACACAAAAGAAAATAACCATTTCTAGGTTGTTTTGCTTTGCAAGGTCTGGGCTGCCAGGAGGAACTGAGAGAATTCAAAAGCAGCTTCCCTTCTGTTGCTCTTCTGGGCGTTTCTCTTTGAAGTGGCACCCTAAGTGGCTGCTCATTCCCCAGGTTTGTAGGTAGTCTTTAAAGCAAAACTTTCCACCCTTCAAGCTTATGTACAGAAACATACAATTAATTAAAGCAAGTTAGTGGTGTTATTATTCGAGTCTTTTATTTCTACTTGGTGTCAGACTCCAAGATGCAAGTGCTCTTTGTAGTAGGATTTCAGACACTCTGGAGAAAATGCTGCACCTTATAGACTGATCTAATACAGATCCTGTAATGCACAAACAATCTAAGAAAACCATTTAGCTATCGCTCAAAGGGAAACTTCATTCTAAAATCTAGAAACAAAGAGTCAAACCCTACAATGGCTCTAATTACTTTGCAGTGTTACTATGCTGTATTTAACTACATAGCTTTTTTAACCACTTGTTTTTCCCCAAAAGAAGAGTAAGCCTAAAATTAAATTTTATATGGAATGATTGAAAAGTAGACTGGCTAGGAAATCTTCATTTGTTAACAGTCAGATGGACCACTTACCTGCCAGATGGTCGTAATGCAACAAAAAATGCATCTAATGCTGCTTATAATAGTGGCCAAACACCACATACTGGTTTCCAAATCTTTTACTGGTGTGGAATGTTTGTAAACCATCCTCTTGCACTGCTGCCAAACTCCAGGAACACTCTCCAGCACAGTTTTAGTCCTTAACTAAAAAAAATATCCCCACTTATTAATAATTATTATGGAGGAAAGAGTTCAGTCAATCCATCCTAATGTAATGGCGCTCTCCCATTTCCACATAGCATGTCAGTTGCTTATTTTCATTCTTTGAGCACAGAATTTTATAGTCATAATTATCTCATTTTCTCATAGTACAAACAGTACAATTCTTATCCATTGAGGTCAACATTTTTGTTGCATTCTTCCTCTTGTTTTTTTCTTCCTTCTAAAATATTCTATTAACAACAAATACAATAGATTTATGCTATCAAAATACCTATTGGGATAGAGATGTATTAATAAATTGTATTTTCGAATGAACATAGATCAAAAGTAGCAATAGAAAATGGACAGTTAGAGGAATTGATGCTTGAACTCCATTTCCATTCTCCATATCCTTTAAAAGAAACAGATCTCCGACCATGCAACCTCATCTTAAAAGATTTTTGTGCAAGAATTTTCACCAAAATCTGGAAAGTTTCAGGAAGCAATGCTCAGTCAAGAAGATTTTAGAAGCTAGGACTGCTTCATGGTCAGCTGGCTATGAAATCCTGCTAGCCAGCCACAGTCTTGAGCATGCAAACTTGCTGCTTTACATATTTTTTTGAAGGGTTCAGGGGTGAGAAGCCTGCACCCAAGTATTTATTACGGAAGACAGTAAGGCCCTGGCCCTTTTTCCTTCTTATACATCTCCTCTCTTGTTTCTCCTGTGCTGGGAAGTGAGTGGTAGTGCCTTCAGCCTGCCCTGTAGTCTTCACAAAATACACCCAGAGGGTTAAAGTCCTTCCTCCATCCCTGCCACCTGAGGTCTGCAAAGGAAAGAGCTGCTGAGAGCCTGGTAACAGGAAAAGGCCAGGAGCAGTGTATTATATTCTGTATGTTTGGATTAGCCCACAATAGCTAAATAAACTGATTTAATGTCTAATGACATTTTCAAAGAATAGCTAATAAAATTATCCAGAGTATGCAGAGACAAAAGATGCACACAGACACACCAGAATACATCTCTAATACATCCACACAAGCAAGGACCTAATGGTGAATTTCAGCAGTCTGGCCATTCAAATTAGAGGTCAAATATAAAGGAGCCCAAGTCAAAAAGCCTACTGACTAGAAAAGACACAAATATTCCTGCCTCCCCCATTATTATCACTCCCATTTGTATGCAAGTATCAGGTTTGGTCTATGTTTTCAGCATAGAACCATGTTTCTTAAACAGATTCATGGTCTTTTCAAAATAAATAAATAAAAGGCATGCTATTGAAGTGAATCACAAGCTCTGAATACTTTTGGAAAGCTTCTCTGAATTAGCTGGGTTAGCAGGTCTGAGGGATTTTCACTAAAACCACATGAGGATCCTGAGTCATGTCACCAGAGGAAGGAGCTGCAATGGATCCAGATGTTATCGCTCCTCTCCCAGCCTGTTTGCCACTGACCCTCTGCCGGAGGTTCCCACTCCTGTAACGATGGAGCTGGCACAAGGAAAATAACATTCATGCACCTGTCTCAGCAGCTTGAGTTTATTGCAAGGCCCCTGGAAAGGGTGCGCCTTTGTGGTCCATTTTGAAAATCAAGCTGTGAGAGTGCAGACACACACGTCCCTCTCCCAAGGCCCGTAACCCTCACCAGAAGGGAGGCTGTGCCATCCCATCCGGACCGCCATGCATCCAGCTACCGCAGCAAGTTCCACCAGAGCTTGTTTGCAAACGGCCCTTAGGGAAAGCTGGTTGAATTTCTCAAACCAGAGACGCTGGTTCTGAAGAATGAATGTATGATTAATGGGGTTGCAGCACTGGTACAACTGTGGTCGCCTTCTTAAAGTTTTCCATCAAAGTTCTACCAACCTGAAATATTGTAGCAGATTAAAAAATGAAAGGGACTAAAAGTTGTGCTCATATAAAAGGCAGTTCTAAAGCAACTAATCTAAAATTTGCAAATAAGTTTTGCTTACTTCAGCTGATTTGCACATTCCAATTTTTTTTAATTACCAAAGCATTTTCAGACATGTTATGACCAAATATGAACTTGCTGAATACTCACACTAAGATAAAACACAAATAAACAGTCCTGAATTAATCCCATTAATATTACATCTTACTTCTATGCTTAAAACAACAGCACTGAAAAATTAGAAGACACATCGGTGGGGACTGGCTGCATTCTATGCAATGAACAAGGAGATCTTTGCCCACACCACAATCTCTTTTATCATGTACAAACAACTGTTTGCACTCCTCTGAAGGTACCATCATTTCAGCTTAAGATAAAAGTACAGCGAGGAATATTTCTGATAATCCTTTTATATGAATAACTATTCTTTATAGACAATTTACATATGGGTATGAAGGGGCCACATATACACCTGCTAATTCACTAATGCCATAGTGATGCTTCAACAAAACCACTTCAGCTCATAAAAATAATATTCTGGCAACCACAGTCCTAAATAACTACCTTCAATTTAACCCTGTGATTTGTTTAATCCATCTGAATCACTAACTCTACCTAAGTCTAAGTTACTGCATAGAGCACTTCTAGAAGATGAACTTTGAAGGTCAATCTATTGCTGAACAAAACTGAACAAAACTCCTTGGGTTTTGTCTTATTGAGCTCCTGTAAGTAAGGAATATTATCAGAGTTGTCTATCAATTCGTATCAGATGTAGCAGCGCGTCAGGAAACATCAGCACCTCAAACACATGGTGACTTCATCATCTGAACCACTACAAATTATTCTGTAAACAAAAAAACCTGCACTGCTCAAATACAACTTTCACATTAACAAAGTTACTTGTAATTATGAGCTTTAGGACTGTGCATTAACTTCATAGAACCATCAGCAATGAGAACTGTATTTGAAGGAGGATGGACAGAGAAGTGCTATATTTAATTTAGTATATTAATCAAACCAATAGCAACAGTATACAGCTTCTAAAAATAAAGCATGTGAGGAGACCCCCAAGGCTACTGTGATCCCTGCTGCTTAGTGGCAGTCAAGTGCATTAGGTTATGTGTGTGTTTCATGCTCATACTGGACTCCTATCCAGTTGAACTTCTACCACATGCAGAGAAAATATATCTGGCTTGTGTTTAAAGGTGTTTTAAGTATGGGGTAATTTTCCTGGCAGGTCAGAGAAGAGGCTCCCTCTTCACTGAGGCTGGCACTTGCTTACTTTGCAATAAGGCAGAGTTAAAGAAAAAGTTACTAAAGTAAACCTCAAACATCCTTGTTCACCATTTCACTCAGTCGCCTTGCAGCTGTCTGGCCAGGACCGAGTCTCAGCCCAAAGCCTCATGGGTCTGCCAGAAGAAATACCGGGGCAAGTTCTACAAGTACAGATATTGTTAAAATTTGGACCTTTTTGGTCAAAGCATAATGGTCTCCTCCGCCCCACAACTACCCCAAGTTACTCCAGACTGTCGGTGACAAGTGCTAGTTGCACAGTGTAATTGTGTAGGGGATTATATATCTTTACATTCAAACAAGCCTCAGGGAATGTGCTAGACAAATCCGACCGGGATAATGTAAAACCTATAAGGTTGTGGGCACTGCAGACAGAGAAGTGATGGACTGGCGGGGCTTGTAAGAGCAAGCAGTTGCCTCTATAAAACCAAGAGAGCAGCAGACTCGAAGGAGCCACATTATTACCTTCTGCTCTCCCTGGAGACCAAAGGAGTACTATTCCATCTCCCAATCTCTGCATTTTTCTCCTGCAAAAAGCCTATATGCTAAAGTTTATGAGGTCTGAATTTCAAAAGGAAAGCACATTTCACCTTAAACTCTATGCCCAGCTGTCACCGGCATTTTATCAAATGTAAATCAGCACAGTTTGAGGGTTTTGCTCTGTGTTTCAAAATACAAAACATATATAACAGCTTAACCAGACAAGTGATAAGCATGAAATATTACAAACCATAAAAGGAAAAGGCATAATCCTGGCTGCCTCACATTGTCTCCTCACAGAAGTATTACTTCTGAGATTAAAGAAGTGCTTGTTTATTTAACAATTTGACCAATCTCTAACAATAGAGCATTTAATGGAAAATATTAACGTGGGACCTATAAACAGAGCCGCTGTGTGATAAAGACTGTAAATAGAGACTTGGGTTTTTGCTTTAATATAAACAATAAAATCTTAGCCAAACGGAACAAAAAAATAACTGAATTAGGCAAATACTTAGATCGTAAATACCAACAATCAAAAAAGTTGTCAGGTATTAAGCTTAGAGTCTGTCCTAGAGTCCTATTATGAAGTATCATCTTGTAAGGTAGTTAAAGAATAAAAACGAGCAATTAATGGTATAAGAAATAAGAAATATAATGGTATAAGAAAATACACGTGCTACATACATGCCTAACACGAATGACAAATTCTTCATTCATTTTAGGGGTCAACTCCTTTTTGGTAGATAAGTAAAAGCATATATCACACTTTACTGCTTTAGGGAGGAAGGAAAACACATAAATTAATTCTTCATTACAGTTTAAAAAGGCAAATTATTTAAGGACTATTTGTATTCAAGCTTAGTAGACAAAATCATGACATTACATGCTTTCTATTCAAATTGAAAGAATTTACATTTGCCTACCATCTCATTAAAGTAAGATGATATAGACATAGCATTTTCGTTACCTTTTTTTAATTTAAATGTTCTTTTTAAATGCTTAAAATACTTCAGAGGTTTACAGTAAAGTATTTTTTAAAACATACATTGGCTCTTGTTCAGGTCTTACGTTGGTTACTGTGTAAACTCTCCAGCGGCCAAGTGGATGTTACTGGCTTTTGCTGAGTAGCATTGTTTTTCAAAGGCAGGAAGGGATATGACTCCCGACAAACACAGCTGGGATGAGTAGCTCTAAAGAAAAATTTTAATAACATTTTTGCCAGTTTGGCTTATTTTGCTCCAGGTTTATTACTCTGTTAACACACACAGCGTTGCAGAGTAACAACTCCTATAGTAGAAATTATTTTCTCCTAACAAAAAAAGCTCTCCTGGTTTAATGCAGCCGCTATTTGTCTCCCATTACGTAACTACACCAAAGGTTGAACTGTTCTCAAACCACAGTAAGGTCCTTTCAGTTTGTCCTTTTCAAAAAAAGACCCCTAAAAACCCCTTTCACAATTATGAACATGGTATGCAGAAGAGTCCTTATGGCAGGATCAGGCCCCCTGTTTTTGCAACAGCCCTCTGCGCCAATAAGAGCGTGCAGCTGAAGCTTAAAGGATTATGTGTATGTATGTGCAGGGGAAGTCACATGTATACACAAAGCTCGGTGCCACTACCGAGGGCAGAGCAGCAGCGTCAGCGGTCTTTTTCTAAGCTCTCCCATTGTTTACTCCTACTAGAGAAATGAGATATTGGAGTTTCTGCTGAGCTCACTTTGAAAAGGGTCTGACTTGATGGGCAAAATGTTTCTGCCAGCCATCAAGGAACAACAAAGCAGTACCTACCAGGTGAGATTTTAAGAAGTTCACCTTTTAGATTGCTTTTGTTTTTTAAGAGCCTAGAAACAATTTATATTAATGCATATAAACCTTGGATCGGTGAAAATGAATAGTGCCATCGTTAGAAACCAATGTTCAGTTTTTAGATGACAGCTCTTTAGTAAAAACGTTATTGTTTAAATTTGTAATGGTCCTACTTTTATGTTGTTGTCTAAAAGAAAGTTACAGTAGGCTTCTTCTTATGCATATCAATTTTCATGCTCTTGCATATTAGGCTAAATTTCTGATTTACTGTTTCTTTATGTACTCAGTATGTGCTTTTAAGTTTTTTATTAATCACTCTGAATATATGAGATCTCAATTTTTCTGTATATTAAATCTAGAATATAACAGAATAGCATAAGTATAGCAGAGGAATTGATCAAAAGTTAATCTAATTAGTCTTTAATACAGAAAAAAGTTCTCGATGAAAGTGATACACTTACGAATCTTCTATTCATAGCATAATAATAAAACACACAGCAAACCATACTGTGAAATATTACTGCAAAGCAGCTAAAAGACATAGCAGTAACTAATTAACTAATTAATCACAATTAAGCTGCATTTTCATTTATATTATAAAAGAAGGTAAGCCAAAGGCAAACTTCAAAGCACCAAAAATTTCCTAACTGCTTTCAGCTGAAGCTTTGAATAAGCAGAATGCTGTCCTTTTTAGACTCCATTAATCACCATATTTGCAATCTGTTTTCTACTGTACTTAGCAGAAGACCTACCTTCCTTCAGGGCTCTGTCAGCTGAACTTCATGTCCTTTTTACATAAATGCTAAAGCAGCATAAAAAGGCAGCACCCTATTTCTCATGCCAGCGTCACATCCTTCACATAGTTTATTAGCCCCATCATTTAAATCAAAGCAGTATCCTGTGGGTTTCAATAGAAGTTGGACTAATTCTGAAATGATGAAAAAAGTTCATCAAATGTCTGGACAAAGTGATTCGTGTGAACATCTATGTTTATGGTCTGCAGATCAGAATGATTCATTTGAACTTCTGTGTGCAGGATCTGAGCATCAGATAAGAATTTATCAGAATATTCTGCATATCTTCCACAACAGCTAGAACATGTAAGGCTCACTGAAGTGATGATAGGCTAGCAGGCTCCAGTGACCTCCCTACAGACTGTGGTTTAGTGTTGGTATGCACCCTGTGTCTGTGTGGGCTATGTAAAAACAACCATTTATCAATCATTACTAAGAAACTGGCTCTGTGACAAACTAATTACTCTTCAGGCTTCCACCTATTAGCACAGGAGGAAGCAGACTATAAATTTATTTTTGTGGTGGGTTGACTGTGGCAGGATGCCAAGTGCCCACCAAAGCTGCTCTATGACTCCCCTCCTCAGTTGGACGGGAGAGTGAAAATAGAACTCAATACTCACGGGTCGAGATAAGGACAGGGAGAGATCACTCAGCAATTACCGTCACAGGCAAAACAGACCCAACTTGGGGAAATTAGTTTCATTTATTACCAATCAAATCAGAGTAGGGTAATGAGAAAGAAAAACAAAATCTTAAAACACCTTCCCCCCCTCAACCCTCCCTTCTTCCCAGGCTTAACCTCACTCCCAATTTCTCTCCCTCCTCCCCACACACAGGTGACACAGGGACGGGGAATGGGGGTTGTGGTCAGTTCATCACCCCTTGTCTCTGCCGCTCCTTCCTCCTCAGGGGCAAGACTCCTCACACTCCTCTCCTGCCCCAGCGTGGGTCCCCCATGGGGTGCAGTCCCTCAGGAACAGAATCCTCCAGCACAGGCTGCCCTCAGAGTTCCGTCCTCCTTCGGGCACTCCCGGGCTCCGGCGTGGGGTCCCCCCGGGCTGCAGGTGGGATCTGCCCCGCCGTTCCCCTCCCTGGGCGCAGGGCACAGCTGCCTCACCAGGGGCTGCACCTCGGGCTAGGGGGAACCTCTGCTCCGGGCCTGGAGCACCTCCTGCCCTCCTGCCTCACTGACCTGGGCTCTATAGTTGATTCTCTCACTTATCCTCACTCCTCTCCCCGGCTGCAGTTGCACAGGTTTTCAGCCCCCCCACTACTCAAACCTTGCCATGCAAACTCAATACAATTTTGTATATCAAGGCTCAGTACAGCTTCTGCAGTTACAAAATCTGCTACAGAAGTCGTGCTTTCTTCCTGTGGTGTTCAAGATTATTAAAAATGTGTGTACCTATTGAGGACACTAAAAATATTTTTAAAAAAATCTTTTCAAACTAAAAAAAAAATCACCAGTAATTGTTGTATGGCATGTAAATCGATACACTACCATTAGTAAGCACTAGTATTTATTTCAATGTCATTTATTTGTCTGTAACCCTAGGAATTTGTACAAATCCTAACCATGGCTTCCCAAATTACCATGGATTGGACAGAATGTGGGTAATAGGTGGCTACAGGTAGTATACTCAAGGTGTTAACTTCACAGATGTTTTGTAATGGGAGAATTTAGGCTTAGAGAGTCCTGGTTTACAGAGGTCCCACACTCCTTTGCACATTCCTTCCCCCAAAATTACTTTTGTTTTTTTTGTCCTTGGAACAATTTGCCCAGCCTCAAGTGGGCTGTAAAAAATGACACCTGTTAAGAATATCCAAGGAAGCATCCCTACCCACACACCTGTGAAGTATGACCAAGGACTCAAATCAAATCATCAAATACTTAAATCTGTCAAGCCCTTTTCCAGCATCCTAGAAGACAAAGATTATTACTGGCTTTTTCTAGTTTGATGGAAGGGTCATTCCATATATATGGGTGCAATGGGAAGCCTTATGGAAAATCAAGATTATTGTAGAAATTTTTGATGAATAAAGGGTAAAAAGTGGAGTGGGGAGTGGCACATGACAAGCAGTAGATGGACAAATCAGAACCCATTCATGTCAGTAAGATGTCTCAATTAATTTCAAGCCCCTGGTAAATGAAAATTCCTACTCCAAATCTTACAGTCTAATAATAGTCACCTTTAGATAAGCATTAATACTGTATTAGCCCTCTGAGAATGTAAAATTAAAATATTTTATTCAGACATTATGAATGGAATAAGCTGCAATCAGTAAATATACAAGTTCATCCAAGAGGCAGATAGAAAATTTTATTTCCTTCACCAAGCAATAGAAATTAAAAGCCAGAGGAGTGTCAAGAACAAGACATCTCAGACTTGCTGACAATTATCAGGAAGAGATCTGTTTATCCCCAAAGGATGTGATAAATTTTGAAGTAATTTCAGCCTCAGTGCAACTCTGCTGAGGGCCAATTTTCCTCTTCAAACTAAACTCAAACCAGTTTTACACTTACACTGACAAATGTTATCTGAGAAAGAACTACGTCAGTAGTTTTGCATTTACTGGAAATCTGGTCCCTGCAGTCTAAATCTGTTTCACAAGAGTTTCCTACATGGTCAGCCTGATGTCTTGTTGACAAGTCACTGGGTCAGTTTTCACTGATGTTTCTAATAGGAAATGGCATTATATTGTAGTTACCAGGAAAACTACCATCTGTGCCTCCTGTCAGTCTTTGCAACTGGCAGCAAAATATCTGTGGGGAATGTTTTCATGCTGCCAAATTTCAGCAGTGTTCCCTGTCACAAGTCCTACGCATGGGTGAAGCTAACAAACAGTGGGTTAAGATAAGAGCTGCTGTTTCCATCCTGCCAAGTCACTGGGCCAACTCATTTACAGAGTAATTCCAGCAGAGTCGGTGCACCTTTGATGCTGTCACTGGGATAAATTTAGTCTGCTGTATCTAGAATAGGGATAATTTGCATTAATTTTGATTAGCAAGAATCTGTCTTCTTTACTGGAGTAATGCTGCTTTACATGGACCAGAAGCGCAATGTTCAGTTCATATATATATTCCTTACCTGGAACCTGAGCAACTCCAAAACGCTGGGAATGCAGAGAACTGGCTGCTTGCTATCTTGTAAGAGGTGCCAATGATCTGATCTAATAAATTAGCTAAACAAAGACATTTACCATAAAACTGTCTTGTAATTTTATGTTTTCTCAAATATTAAAAAGGTCACAGCAGAAAATTTTAAATTCTTCTCCATGATCTGATAAACCTTACCAAAAAAAAAAAAAAAGTAAAAGTTTCATAAATATTTTTTTCCCCAAAACTAGTCTTAACTGATTTGTTGTTATACAGTTTAAGTGTCTGTAGATAACTGGGGGGAAGAACCCCTATAGTTAAACACTGATGATTATCATATAAAAATGATCCTTTAATGAAATCACCCAGCTAGTGTATTCAATTCCTTAAGTCAATAAAAATGAACTAAATACTTTCATTAAAAACAGTGGGACAAAATGCATCTACTATGTAAATCTACTAAGTCCCAGCTACTCTGAACATCAACATCACGACAGTAAGAATACTTTCTGAAGGTGCATGTAATCCTTGCTAGATCCACTGAGTTGAAGTATTTCATATGAAAAGAAACTGCAACTTACATTGTTTTAAATTGAATGAAAATACTTGCTACAGTTAATGGGCTTGTGTGCTCTCCAAGAAACTGAAATTGTATGTTTTAATTAAGTCTTTTGGTTTCCGTGGCTCACCAGTTGTAAGTACAGTGGAAATTCTGCCACGGGTTAAAATTGAAAATATTTTTTTCACTGAATCGGTTAAAAAACTGAACATATATAGCAATTTTCAATCATCTTGATACTGATTTTATTTAAGTTTGTTGTCACTTAGTTTTAAAGTAGAATAGCTACATCAAAATCAGCTTCCAAGTGCTCTGAAAACCTGGACCAGGAACCGCAGTAGTGCTAACTGGTTATTGTATTCAGCACACTGAATGGAGCTGTCTACTCTGCTGACGCTTAAAAGCTGTCATTCCTTCAATTCTAGTTAGTCAACTTTATAAAATTCAGAACTCGAAGCATCTTATGAAGTCTATTGTCTGATACTATATTCACTTTAATTATTCCTGTTACTTAATACACCGTCAATAACTGGAAGTGAGTATGAATACTAGGAAAATTACAGGGTTTTTGTTTTGCATATAACTCAGTTTTTAAAGAAATATATTACCTATTGGATATTTAGGCATCTCAAAACTGTATCTCATTTCAGAAACCCAGGCAGCTATGGCTTGTAAACAAATACAGGTAACCGCTGCATAAATTCATTCTGCTTGATGGAATACCCTATCTTCAAAACTGCACAAAAATATTTCACTTTTTGCAGTAATGAAATCTTAACCCACAACACATCTATGATGTATTAAAAGCTTCACTGTTCACTCTATGGTGAATCCTTTCTCGCTGCACATAAATGTTAAAAATGAAGAAGGTATGTCAGGTTTTCCATATAGAGGCTCTTTTGGAATTCAGTGATAAAGCTAAGTCAGGAAGAGGTGGAGCAGGAGACTAGTCACACTCATCTGATACTGGGACACTGAGAGAAGTTAACAAAACACGGTGGAGTTTACAGTGTTAACCCCTGCAGAGCCCCCAGTGCAGCTGTTCCTGAAGAGCTGAGGAGGGCACAGCTACTGGCAACCTAACTCCTGCAGAGGCTCTATTACAAAGAAATAAACAGCATAAAAAAAAAGCAGATTATCATTACACAAGTGGGATCTGAATGACCAAGTAGCTGCTATGCAGATGATTAATCACAAAGATGGTGCTTACAGAATGGAAGAATAAACAAGTGATAATGGCAGCAGTTGCCAACATCTGTAGTCACCTAGCAAGTGAGAGAGGGGCCCACAGGGAGGAGCTAAGCTCTGAAGACAACACATACTCAGAAATTTCTGGAAAAGCGGAGAGTGAGCAACCTCAAAGGATGACCAAAGCAAAATGCAAAGACTAATTTCAAAACATATCTCTACTCATTCCACATGGGACAGAAATACACCCTATAGTTCTTGAGAATTCAGTTTTTACTGTTAACTCAGCATGCCTAAGAACATTCTCAGATGTCCCATGGGAAAGTAATAGAGAAGTAAGAAGTGAAAGAGTATCATACTTAGAAACCCTGTGATAAGTCTGATATGATACCATGTATGTGTCATATAAGCAAATGGTGATGGGAGGTGCAGCATTAACTGTAATGGGGTCATCAGAGAGAGATAAAGAGGAAAATAAGGGTCAGGCAGATGTGAAAAACAAGGGGTTTTTTTAAAAAAAAGCAGGGGGAAATGTATGTAAGTGTTTATGTCTGGGCAGGAGTGCTTAAGGAATAACACTGGACCAAGGGGAGGCAATAAATTTTAAAACTGGAAATGGGCTCACAGCACTCAAATTGTGCAGAATTAAGCATGAGTGGGTAATAATTGGGTGGTATGAGTTAAAGGTTTTGGTTTGGTTTTTTTTTTTTATTATTGTTATGCTGCTCCTAAAGCAAGTTCATCCTGCAGAGGGAATGTGTTTAGAAAACGAAAACCTGAGCCTTATGATGGGGGTGACATCAGTGGGCCCAGGAGGCTGGGTGTCTGCTCTTCCCTTGAGTTCACTTGCCAGGGGTGGCAAACTCCTTGCTGTGTGTTCCCTCTCACAGGACCACGGACAAACAATGCTACTGTAGAAAGAAAAGAGCCACCACTCTTCCAACTGACCTACTCTTGCTTTCTTATTTGTACTTTTTTAATCATCCAAGAGGAGGGTTATATTCAATGCTACTGTATATCATTTATTCTTGTGATTTAGTCATGGCTTCTTTCACATTATATTGCACTGAATTAACTACACTATAAAATGCAACTGGTATCAATTATAAAAATACCACTGGCCAAACTGGTCAATGATTGCACCACAAAGACATAAATGATAGGGTTGGAAGGGGCCTGTTTTTCAGCCCAGCTCCCAGTATCAAGCAGGATTTTCTTCTCCACTAATGTTAAAAGCATTTTATCTGAGCTGTATCATTATGTTATAAACAACAGCAACTTAGCAACTGCATAAGTAAAGTATATTCTGAAACCTATTTGCCTGCACTGCTGCATTTTTTCCCCTCACATCTAACCTGGGCAATCTAGTTTTACTTTTCTGTATATCCAGCCAACAAGTCTTCTGTTAATCCCTATGGTATGTATATAAGCTAGTAAGCCTAAAAAAAGTCATGTTACCCTGGCTGAGAAGTAACAGCAGTGTGACACTTCATTCTCTCGCGCTTGAGAGTTCGGAATGTGTTCCCCTTGAGGTACAATTAATTGCAGGTATGCTCTTTTCCAGAAATAGCAACCATTCATTATTTAAAGTTTTAAGAACTAATCCATCAGTAGCATGACACTTTCAAAAAGCACCTTTTAAATCCTGATGAGTAGCTGACAGTCTACTAAGTCATGGTTTAAGCATATACGCAACACTTTTGGCCAAGCTTTTCAGTCTTGATCTGAAGCAAACCTGTGCCATCCAGCAAAGCTCTATGCAGCGCTCAGCCCTCCCCTATACAGTACCATTGGGTTTCAGTCCCTGTAGGAATTAAGAGATCCTGTGGGACCTCTGGAAGACCTGATGAACATCAGAGTCTTAGGCCTGTTTAGAGACTCACCTCATTGGCGACAGCTTTATTAGCTATGCGTGGTTTATAATGATATTGCAGCTTGTGAAAACACATATTCAAAGGTTAGATAATTTCGATAAGAGTTATTTCACATATAGATGATAACAGAACACAGAGACAAATAATTTATTGTCTAAACAAAAAAACCTGCAGAGCAAGAGATAGTGCCACAGCTGGATAAAGGTTTTGGATCCTTTAAGTCAAGTAAAATAATCAGTGTGGAATGGTCATGCTTGAAACTGTTAACCAACCTGCTCTGCAACTTAATGCTGCATTATGAATGAAAACGTCTGAAAAAAACCTGACTGCAGCTATGGACTGTAATACAACTAAGCAACACTTCATTTTTTCTCATGAATTAAAGTTCATTTTATGCATTTTTCTAAAATAATCTTTGCTCTTAACTTTTTGTACAGTGTTGTAAGAAGTTTTTCTTAAGTACTTCATGCAAATTTTTATCTAGGTAAAACCACCTTCAATGTATGACATGCAAAGAGATTGGCTTTCAGCCAAGTATCAGAATCTAAAAGTGCTTCTACACTAATACCTTTCCTACTTTGTTGTTTCCTCAGTGAATTTATGACGGTTAAAGTCCTTCTAAAGTTTTGAGGCAGCAAAGACTCGATGCCATAGTTTGTAACCCAGAGTTATCCATAGCACATACACAATTCTGTCTGTGGACTATGTATCAAATAGGAATGCTGGAGTTTTCTGCCATTCAGGAGTTGCATTAGTTTTACAATATTCATAATTAATTGTTAAATACAAACCAAGAAGCGCAGACCCTGCCTAACAAAGCTAAACTACAGATACAGTAACTCAACACAAACTGAGTAACCATTTTCAGTGTTTCTCTGGCATTTATTCCATAAACACCTGCTTAATTTGTAATTAAGGGATTTTTCACCGTTGTTTATTTGTTATGGAATAAAGCTTCAGAACCTCTAAATATAAGAGAGATTATTCTTTTTTCAGATTATTCTGAAAAAAGCAGCTCTTGGTTTTGGTTGATGATATCAGCTAAAAACATACTTCGAAGGTAGTAACTAGTTTATGAGTGTAAGGAGTTTCCATATAAACAACAGAACCACCACAGTACAAAATTCAGCATGGAATAAATTATCAACCTACTGTGCAAAAACTCTTTTAAGAAATTATCTGTTTTAAAGGCACAGAGAACGTACACACATCCATTAATTGCGTGTGACATGCAAATGCTCTTGAGAACTGTCTTTTCAACTTTTCAAAAAAGGAAACAGAATGGAATCCATAATACCATCGCCAAATGAGGCTCACATCGTAAAGCCTTTTCACAACACCCAAACAATCTCCAAATTCAAAGTAAATTGCTCAAACTTTCCTTCCTAGCTTGTATTACAAGCTCGCTCACCTTTGCAAGCAGCACGAGCACCTGTGTGCTTCGTAGTCATTTTTAAACACTGATTGTTTAGGCTGTATGGCCTATAAAAATGCACCCTCAAAGCTACGTATTCTTGTGTCAGGTTAAAAATAAAGCCCACGCTCATGAACGAGAGCTGCTGATGGCACTTGCAGGGAATGGAACAGCCTCTCCCATGTCCCCGGAGAACCGGAGCGCAGCCGACAATACCGTAACAAACCCGCGTGCTCCCGCAGCCCCTGTATTTTAAGCAGTAAATCTGAAACCCAGAGACTGAACTGAGCTGGGTCGAACAGCTCTCTCCCCTCCGAGCACAGCCTCTCACTTCTTGAAACTGGCTGTAAACAGGGAAAGGGAGGGGCCTGCCGCTTGCCAAGCCAAGCAGAAACTTGTGAGTAACTTACAGAGGAAAAACAAGTGCAGCGCAGGCGGCGCGCAGACCGCACGCTGCCCGGGCGCTGCCGAGAGGCGATCACCATGTTTTCAAAGAGAAACAAGACCTGGCTTTGCCGCCGGCCTCCTCCCTCGGAAACGCCGCTTAGCCAAGGCCTGTGGGTCCGGCAGCGCGGGGGAATGTAAATCGGGAACCAGAGGTAAGAGGCTTTACAGCAGCGCTGCTGGGGCCATGGGACACGCAGGCTGGAGGGCGAGCGGCGGCCGCAGGACGCGCCTGCCTTCTGCGTGTTGTGTTCCGATCTCAGTTTTCGATGCGACAAAAGTGTAAAAGCAGTCAGGACCAGGGGAAGCATTAGGGACGGCTGAGTCAGGACACAGTAAACAAGAGGACTGCAGCATTCACTTATGCAACAGTCAACCTGGGGCTGAAAAACTACTTTTGACTGGTTTAGATGGATCGAGTAAAACTGCTGCATCCGAAGCATCATAAGGACTTACCCAGACATGGTCTGTGAAGACAAAATTGCCTTTAAAATGACAAAAGACACTGCTGGATAAGAAAGGCTGAACTGGGCCTGTATAGTACAGTGAACAGGTTCAGTGCCTTCACAGGTAAGTGACAATTAAAATTGGGTGGTTGCTACGGTAGCGGCAAAAATATCTCACCTGGTAATTTCGAAGTCATCGACAGAAAATATTTCTTCAGAAAATATTTTTATTTTGCATTGTATTTTTGCCCATTTTGGAGATAAGTTTTGTAATTTCATAAGATTACTGTTTAACACAATGAATTGCTCACCATTTCTATCATTAAAATAGAATGGTCTTATTTAACTGCAGTTAGAGGACAAAAAGAAAAAGGGGTAGTTACTAAAAACTCGTGAAACCAGATGTGCCCCTGCTCTGTAAAATATAAAGTGCGGTAGCAAAGACTGCTGATCTTCCGAGATAATATACAGGTGAGTATTCTGTGGCTGATGTAATTCAGTCTGGAGTAATCAAAGCTACATGCTTAAGGATAAACCTACATAATGGAATTACGTGATGTATCCATGCCTGTGCTTAGTCACCCTTGCAGTCACCATAACGCATATATTTGCAATATCTAGTTCCAGTCTGCTGCTTTGGTTGAATCAAGTCGTAACAGTTCAATGAGATGTAATTTTGGTTGCCTTCAACTGTGCAAAACAGCTTTGCTTTTTCTTATTTAAAAACTTCAAACAACAGATGCTTCCTGAGAATGAACTAGGTTGTTTTCAGTGCTCAAAAATAGTACGAGCATTGAAAGACAACATAAAAACATTATACTTTCTACCTATATGTAATACTAAAGAACTGATTTGAGAAAACAAAGTACTTTTTTTCACAAAGGTGAAAGCAGGTTCTGAAAACCAACAAAACTGCATCTTGTGTTGCTGCCTCAGAAGCCACTTCTCTGAGGAAATCCAACATATGACAATGGAATAAAAATTTGTTTGCCCAGCTAAAACGATTGTATTTTTAGCCTGTTTTCTGGCACAGGCTATGGTATTTAGAAAAAAATGCACACAGAAAATAACTGCAATAGGAAATAAGAAATGGAAGCTGACATGATTCTGGAACAAATTCTTTACTATGGCTGAAGTGTCAAAGGATTAGCACTAGAGAGATGCAACCACATATCCGTATGCTTACAAACCCCATACTGTGTAATTTAGCCATATGGTTCATGGAGTATAGCATGTCGTCTAGTAACATTCATTTTAATTGCACAATGTTTATTGTGGATTTGATTAAATCTTGTTCTCTCTCTGGAAAGAATGCAGGTACGTGTACTTATACTTTCCTATATGTGCTAAATGGGAAGCACACAAAACAGTGCTGAGTATCTGACAGAGTACACGTGACATGGGAAATCACCTGCTACATAAATTCTACACTGTCCCAGAAATGGGCTGGCAGGAACAATAGCCATGATTTTAAGGCTGTGGATGTTTTTAAGTTGTACTTTAAAGATTATTTCTTATTTCTGCATTTTGGAAAGAGACTTTTCATGATTGCTTTGAAGTTCACTGATTTCAGTTAAAATGTTATCTCTACTGACGATAAAGCAAAGATAGCTGGACAACGACTGCTGATACTAGCATACTTTTTAAAGAATTCAAGCTATTTTGAGAGGAAATTATAGCCAATTCTTGCCTTTTGGAAAGTCAGGCTGCCCTGATATTAGGTTCCCTAGACTACAGAGGTCCATTGTTTTTTCAGAACTAAATGGGTTATAGGTTGGAAGTCCGAATACAAACTGACCCTATTGAAAAAAACCCAAACCACCTTCACCTCATTTCCCAGTTCCCTCTAGTCTTTCTCAATTTTATCTGTGATCCAGTATACATCCATGAATTGCTGCCTTGGATGTGCCTCCTAAGAAACTATCTTTTAAGAGACAGCTTATTTAACACCTTGGAGACCTCTATTCTCCATCTTATTGCTAAGATTTGTGCTTCAGCTTATATCCTTCAATTTTTCAGCAACTGCCTTTACATATTATTAACTATATAAAAGGTAATTTTAAGAACCACTGTACTAATTTTCATGTATATTACATTGGTACTTATTTTAAAGATGTAGACTTTATTATTTACTTCTGTTAAGTGCCCTGGTATTAACTCATTTGCTACTAATTTCATTTAAATTAGAACTTCAGAACATTTACTAGTCTCATGAAATTGTGAATGACAGATGACTTTCTTCTAGACTAACAAGATCAAAAGGCATTTCAGTCACTGACTAAATTTATCAGTTGTGAAGCGTTTAATCTGTCTTTAAAATGTTCTCTTCATACTACATTGCATTTCACTTACAATATAATATTTCAACAACACTTTCATTATTTGTCTCTCTACAGAAAAGCTGGTAACCAGCAGAAAAGATACAAAAGCTACAATCACTATGTGGAGCTGTGAAACCTTGAACAACAGTACTGAGAACAGAGAAGACCAGCATCTCTGCCATGACTTCCACCTTGTGCTTTCCATCTTCTCCCTACTCTACCTCATTATATGTTTCCCAATTGGCCTTTGTTACAATGGCTTGCTGGTCCTAGTTAATCTCTATAACAAAGCTACTATGACTATGCCAGATGTTTATTTTGTCAACATTGCCATTGCTGGTCTCATCATCAACGCTCTGGCACCAATGTACCTTCTAGGTCTTGCCAATACAAAATGGGCCATCTGGAATTCTAACAATGAAGTTTATATTACCTTGCTTATTTTATTCAATGTCTCATCTTTAGTTACCATGTACTCCACTACGTTACTCAGTCTGGACTACTACATTGAACGTGCTCTACCTAGAACTTACATGTCAAGTGTGTACAACACCAAACATGTCTGTGGATTCATATGGGGTGGTGCCATGCTCACAAGTTTTTCATCTCTCCTGTTCTACGTCTGCAATCACGTATCCACTAAAATAATTGAATGTTCCAAGATGCAGAACAAAGAAGCAGCAGATGCCATTATGGTCTTTATCGGGTATGTTGTACCAGCTGTTGCTGTACTTTATGCACTTACATTAATCTTGCGAATACGCAAAGAGGCCACACCACTGGATCAAGACACTGGACAATTAGATCCATCGGTGCACAGGCTTTTGATAGCCACAGTCTGTACCCAGTTCACGTTATGGACACCCTATTATGTGATTCTCTTGGTAAGCACATTTACTAATGCACAAGGAAGAATTGCAGATGAAAATTACAGTCGAATATTACATTTTAGCAAGATTTTATCAAAATCCTTGGCTTTCTCAAGCAGCTTTGTAATGCCTCTGCTCTACAGATACATTAACAAAAACTTTCCCAACAAATTACGACGTTTGCTTAAAAAGATACACTGCGGGAATCAGGGGTGTTCTCACGAACGCACAGTTGTACAGCAAGTTATGACGTAGGTATGAAAAAACCCTTTGGTGCTCTGTTACTGCAGTACTTCATGTACCAGTACTGGGACTGTGATATTGCTGCGTCGGCACTCAGTGGGAGTCCCAACCAAGAGGCTAGAAGGAGCTTTCCATTACAGTTAAATGAAATAGTCTTAATTTTCAAATAGTTAATTGTTTGCTGAAATCTTGTGAGACTCTGGCCTATGTGCTGTGATACCTGTGACATCTAATACTTTCAGTGCACTGAAGTGGTTACAAAGCATGAACTCTGTCTTCATGGCTCTAGTATTTCTGTCTGAAGAAATCACTAAGCAGTTTATTGAAGTCTTGACTGAAGACACAGCACCTTGTATTTGTATAGAAAAAGGTCTTACCTTATTTTCTGTACAAAGAAGTAATAGTGCTATCCTTGATGAAGTAAATAGAATTTTTCAATGAAGATGATATAGATGATCTTTACTAAAGATCATATTATCCAATTACACATGTCCAAATAGTAAATGTTAATTATAAATTATTTAATTTTTTTCCATCACTGAATCCCCTCTAAAAGAAGCCTAATTTACCATTTTCAGAAATTCTTATACAAACTAACCTAAGTTTTAACATTTATGGTAAATTGATTTTTTTTCCTAGATATAACAATTAACAAAAATGTGTTTTATTTTTCCACTGCTTTGTTTGCATCCTAAAACATTTCAAGAACTCAGAAATATTTATTAACTAATTCTAAGGGAACTGAGAGATGTTTGTTCCGCATATTAAAATGAAGGACACAGTGGTTTACAAAGTTAAATCAAAATTTATGTCTGGCTAAGTGTTATGGTCCACATATGTTCATGTAACAAGTAATTATCTTAAAAATAAATATGTTTATGATTAACATTTTGTATTTTCAAGGGATATGTTTGCAACAAATAAATAAAAATCTCTTTAATCCAGGGCATCACTGGAGGTTTGGAAACCATACAAAATCCCTCAATGCATACAAGATTTTAAAATGGGAGTAATATACAGGAATTCCAGTCAGCATCAGCTTTTTGCTGACCTCTCAGAAATGGAGTGCCTCCCAATGTGATTCTTGAACATACAGTGAAAGTACAGTTTCCGTATTTCACAGTGGGGATGAAAAAAATCCAATCCAGATTGCTGATTTTTACTGAATATGTGAAATATGCAAGAAACACAAAGATGCTGCAGGAAGCAAATTAACAGTTACCCACAACAGCAAACTATGAAACATTGATCCAAGAAGTACCTGTTCCTATGCTGCTGTTGTATTATTAATGACAGAGGAGGGTAGAAGTTAAACTGATATTCTCCCACTGGTTTTGGGGCAGCAAGATAGATCTTTGTCACTCGTCCTGCAACACAGCAGAATCATTTCATTGCTTAATCTGTTACAACTCAAATTCCACATGATTTTATTCAAAAAAAATGTGGCTTTTCAGGCCTCTGGTATAGAAAAAACATGTAACAAAACCAGGGTTGAACCTTTTGCATTGCTTATAGAATAATCTCATAATGATAATTGGTCCCAATTTGTCAGCACAGACATACGGTCAAGTTCTAAGTGGGAAGCAGGTGAGGAACATCCTTTTCAGATCTTTTTCCCTTCTCTTCAACATTATTCAAGTAATTTCTTATAGCAATCTTTGCTTATCTTCTTCATATACAAGCATCCCTAAGTTATCAACATCCTGGTGGAAGACTCTCCATTAATCTTTCTCTACTTCTATGGCATTTTCGCCACACTAAAACTATCCAGCACAACTGCATCAATTTACTTAATAGTTTCAGCCCGCTGATGAAAACCACGTTAAGGAATTAAGCCTTTCGTTATCATCATGTCCGACTCACACACTAATTTATAGTGCCTCTGTGCTGACATGATACTGACTGCTTTGGTTGGCTGTTTTCTGCTTGAGAGGTTTTCTATGAATGTCTACACATCTGAGCAGTCAAGCTCACTTCCACACTTAAGAAATAAATCTTTCTTTACAACTGTCAAGCAAATAGGCTCCTCCTCTTCCCATCTGAGGAAAATGAGGTTTCCCAATGCACCACATTAAATCTCGTGTAAAATCTGTTAAAGAAATTCTGTCCCATTATGCAGGAAAAATTCCAGAAGGGAGGAACTGGCTTATCTGGTGTGAATAGAGGCTTCCACAGCTGGGACACTGCCAGAACGGTGTGGCTGAACAGGCAGCATTAAATGCAATTTTAACTTCCATGTTGCTTCCTTACTTCTATTTCCCCCTTCTCCTAAGACATCTTACTTCGTCTGTAACAGGACTGTTGCATTTATTTCTGTTCCTTTCTCTCCATGTTAAATTCCTGGTTTCAGATCATGGCTCAAATTTCTCTTTTTCCTTTTCTCTCCTCTTTCTCACTTCTCTACACTGTTTATTTAATTTTCATTTTGCTCCTCTATTTCCGTCCATGCTTGGTCTTGTATACTTGGTACCATTCACCACTCACATTTACTTCATTAGACTAACTCCTTTACAATGACCCAAACCTTATACAATGACTTGACATTACAAATGGATTTATGTAGTAAAATGGAAACTGCTATTTAAGAGATGGAGAAAGAACAAGTTTTTATATAATTTATCCTGTTTTTTCCTAATCTTTTTCATTACAGCGGAGTTAAGTATGTTTGTGTGTATCCTTGATAATATACTGTGATGGCAATCATATAGACAAACAACTTCCATAATTTAATGAACAAGATTGATGTCCTTTTTAAGAGTTAATTTGATATATCAATTGCCTCAAAGAAACAGTGCCATGGAGCTGTCTGACTGCTATCCTCTTAACAAAAGTCTTTATTGCAGCACCTTCACATGGTATCTCTTAAAAAGCAGTATCCCAGAAAGTGAGAACTTTGCAATATTTATATAAAGAACAGTAGATGAGCATGTGCAGTAAAACACTTCAGGAGATACATGGTATCATATATATGGAAAAACTTTCATGGACAAATCTTTAATATACAAAGTTCTCAAGAATGAGGCCTTTACATTTCAAATACCTGAAGGTTTCTGATGACTGTAAATAGGGGCTTATCTGTTTCACATTTAAATAAATATGAATAAAATGCTGTGTATATGCAACACAAATCAGCCTACTGATGTAAAAAGAATTTACAAAGAATTTATTAAATTATTTCTTAAAGTGTATCATTTAAATGTAAACCTCTAAACAGTAAGGTGTACTGTATGTTTCTGTCTGTATATACTGTATACTAGAAAGTGAGCACTAGTGAAGTGTCATTATTAACAGTGTTATTTTCTCACAAAATTGAGTTGATCTATGGCATATAGCCCTCTTGCTTAACCACCAGTTAAGTCAAATCAGTGAACTAACAAAAATGTTGTGCTCTGTTTCTGCTTATAAACATAACTAGCTCAAGCCAGGTCCTTGCTGACTGACCTAGTAGAGACACTAGTTTCAAAAGCTTCCATTTGAGAATCAAATTGAGTTGGTCTCCGAAGACATAATTTCAATTAATGAAAGAAAGTGGTCAACCACTAGAAAATTTCTAGTTCAACTAAAATGAAGAGATGTGGTCTCCAATGTTATGTCAAAATACTATAGAAATGGACTTTCTGCAAAGCTTCACAAAGGATCTATTGACTCATAAAACATTCTCAATAAAAAGCATTAAAGTGTATCTGGTCACTAAGATGTGTGATTTGTTTTTGGCCTTCTTGATAAAAACCTGTTCTAGACAAGGTTAAACCTGTGTTGCTTCACTGAATCAAAAACACGACAAATTGCATGATTTGGATGTCAAATCAGACATGTAAGTTATCAGATTTTCCAGGCCATAATCCTGACATCATTAAAATCGCATTATTCATCAGCATGAAGTTAGCTGGGAATGAAAACAAAAAGGCACATCCCCTCAACTTTTTTCCACCATAAAGATTCCTGCAACTAATAGGATACAGTAACATCACACCCCAGAACTACAAGGCTGGTGATTAATGCATATGTCACCCTGTCCTTGTCACTTCCTCTCCATTGTGCTACCACAAATGAGATCTCAGAAATCAGCTCCCTGCAGAAATTCCCTTGGTTCCCAGAACAACATAATATGGCAACTCATACCTTTGACATCCCAAAGAAAATTTAGCTTTAAGAATATAATGTACGTCATACTACATTTGTTGCAGTAACCACTACATATAACCAAAAGATCACTCACTATGGATCAGTTAGTTTACCCCAAATACATAAAAATATTTTCCTGACTATACTTTCACAATAATAATTTGTTCCCTTTAAATTTTCTGTAAAGTGTAGGAAGACAGCAAGTAAAAGCAAACTCTAAAATGGTTATTGGTGAATTCCTTAAAGAAAAAAAACAGTCCAAGGCACTTCTGAGTGTTAACTCTCAGTGAGAAATAAAATGGCAACTATGAAAATGGAAGTTGCAATATTACATCATTTCGTCGAAGCCTAGTATCTGACAAGATGCCCTTACTTCCATACAATGGTTTAAAGAGTATTTTCTGTTACTCTAACTGGAGAGCCAGCATCTCTAAACAGAGTAGTGATTTTCTGATGCTTCATTCCTCAGAGGTTTAAGATATAACCATCATACATAGAAAGACTGTTTCTAATCTGTATTAGTAAAACCCTAGTTAATAAACAGGAAGTTAACAAGTCTACAGGTTTGCAAAGGGTGAACTTCTACATAAATGCAAGTAAAAAGAGTTGATCAGGTACAACCCTGTCAATAGGTTTACACTAGTACAAACCAGGCCAATGAAAACCAGGCATCAGAATCTACCCTTTTCTATTAAAGAGATTTCACTGAAGACAACCATATTTTGGAGCAGTCACAGAACTGCCATATTATAACTATCATATTGTAACTATCATATTGTAGCAAAATAGCCCCCAAAGGCTGCCAAGAAAATAGGACACCGCTATCAGAAAACTCAAAGGGAAGTAACACTTTATTTAGAAAAACCTAAAATTGAATTGTTTTTGTTCTATGGACACATACATAGCTGGAAATCTATTTATCATTGTTCATTAAAAATTGAAGTAAGACAGTGCTGAGGCTGGAGACCTTCTCAGGAGCTTTACTGCAGCAGCACAGAAAACAAAAGCAGAACCTGGCCAAGCGCTGCTCTCAGTTCCGCTGTTAGCTGAGGATTGAGAAGTACTGACTTTTGCCTGAGTTTCTGCAGCTGTAAAGTGCTCAGTGCACTGATGAATCTGAAACATATGCTGTAAGATTAATTTTTGCAGTTTCTTAGTTAAAAAATACACAAGGTTTCGCTTACTATCTCATGCAATACTTTTTCCAAGTGAAAGCAATCTAAACATACAAAACCAGCTGTGCAGACTGCCATGGCAACAAATTTGAAGTGTGAAATGTTTCCCCTGTTGTTTCCTGTACCTTTCCGTTATATATCAAAACACTTTGACTTTGCTAAATACATTCTTTCCCCATCAAGAGAGAAGAGGATTTATTATCTACTTTGTCATTCCACTTTCTTCCCACCAACTTCTTTCCTTACCTTGGAAGTCCATGTGATTTCCCTATGTTCCTTCCCTCTAAAGAACTGGCACTTTTAATCACACACACAAAAATGGTCAAAATTATTCAGTCTACAGCAGACAACTCTCATATTATTACAAATCATGACAGTAAAATGTTCTTTAAACACCAGATTCTTATCAGAGTATTTGTGAGTCAAATATACAAATATATTAAAAAACCAACTTCCTACCAAAAGTTCTTTAAAACAAAAATTTATAACCAGAAAGATAAACCATTTTATCTAGATCAAAAGTTCTTGATGATGCATTATACAGAAAGACAAATAAGCATCTACATAAACACTCTGAACTCAGATCTGGAGAGAGGACCAATAAGAAAAGAAACAGATTTACAATTAGAGACATCTTGCAGGAACTGTACCTGCAGGTATACAGCCAACAGTAGGAACAATTCTGCTATGAAAATATTGAGAAAGTGCTCAACCCTTGATAAAGTTAACCTTGAAAAACAGACTTAATCTCCTAAATTAAAGTGGTTTTGCCACTTAATTTCCCTAACATATCTCACTATCATAAATCTCATTAGGAAGTTCTATGTATTACCGTGGTGGGTTGACTGTGGCAGGATGCCAGGTGCCCACCAAAGCTGCTCTATAACTCCCCTCCTCAGTTGGACAGGAGAGTGAAAATAGAACTCAATACTCACGGGTCGAGATAAGGACAGGGAGAGATCACTCAGCAATTACCGTCACAGGCAAAACAGACCCGACTTGGGGAAATTAGCTTCATTTATACCAATCAAATCAGAGTAGGGTAATGAGAAAGAAAAACAAAATCTTAAAACACCTTCCCCCCCTCAACCCTCCCTTCTTCCCAGGCTTAACCTCACTCCCAATTCCTTCAGGGGCTGCACCTCGGGCTGGGGAGAACCTCTGCTCCGGGCCTGGAGCACCTCCTGCCCTCCTGCCTCACTGACCTGGGCTCTGCAGTTGTTTCTCTCACTTATCCTCACTCCTCTCCCCGGCTGCAGTTGCACAGGTTTTCCCCTTCAGTACGTTATCCCAGAGGTGCTGCCACCGTTGCTGATGGGCTCGGCCCTGGCCAGCGGTGGGTCCGTCCTGGAGCCTCTGGCACTGGCTCTGTTGGACACGGGGGGAGCTTCTGGCAGCTGCTCACAGAAGCCACCCCTGTAGTCCCTGGCTACCAAAACTGTGCCATGCAAACCCAGGACAATTACCAATTACAAAATGGTAATTGAAAAGCCTAATTTTAGCAACAACATTTGCAAATTTAAGCTAAAATTTACCTTCCAGCTGGTAGAATTTCCACAACCGTTTCTTAATTCATCTCCAAAACCTTTAGAAGGTAATTTTGGTATTACGTTATCAAAGTTGTTTTAGAAACTCCATCTGGTGGTCACTAGCAGAATACTCTTGGAGCTCCTAAAAGCAGTAAGATTAGTAAAGCTAATTAAAGGATTTAAGTTAATCATTAGAAAAAGAAAAAAAAAAATCAGTCCCAGTTTCTGCTTAAACACAGATTTGTACTAGCTGGTCCTGTCTGCAGGCACTAAGGGTATTGCTGCAAGTATTTATAAGAAGAAATATAAGAAGAAACAAAATTGACTATAACCTCAACAACAAACTGCTGCTGTGAGGATGAGGCAGGTAAGAGGAAATTCTGTTGCAAGCAACAGATTTCAACAATGGTTAATTTTGGTTTTCAACCTAACAGAAGGATATTTAACCAGGCTATTAGATCTGATTATTCACAAGAAAGAAATTTTTATAAAAAAAGCATATGTTTCTTGTATTGTTTTATGAAACATCTGGTACTAGTCATTGTGGTTGACAAGATGCTCAAAGATCAAAGGAAGTGCCATTCCCATTCAGCTCCAGAGCACTGTAATTCTTTCTAATTAAGTTATGGTTTCACTACTTCACAATGAAATAGATTTCATACTTAATTAATACAGAAGTTTCTGCAATTTTTCAGGTCAGCCTGTGTGCAATTAAATAATCATTCTAACACCTGCAGTGCTGTGCAGAGACCAGTTCTCTTATAAAACTTGCCATTAGAAAAGCTTTTTTCCACCCTTTAGTAGAAGTAGAGTATTATTTGGAAATACGAACAATTTTTGAGCTCTGGTAGCTGAGTTACATAGATGATCTACCCGTGCTGAAGAATTTATTTTGTGATTGATAGAAACATTAGTGTATAGTAATAATAATAAAACACTGTTTATAAAACAACTTACATTACGAACAATGCCTAAATAAGCCAACATAAAATCACTAATAGTGAATCATGGGCAAGCAACCCAGAGATGTGAAGGCAGCAATCACACAGCACAGAGCATAGCTGTTCTAGAATAAAAGGAAGAAATGTTGATGTACGACCAGCCTCTGAGGCAGAGGTAATTATTAATACCAGTTCTTATGTATACATATCTCCAGCTTGTGCTTTTTTAACACTATCCAGGCAGAGAGTTCCAAGCAGAGGCACTAAGGCTATCAAATTTTACAAATTCACATAGCTCCAGGTACCTTCTAAACCAGCATAAGCATTTGAATTCCACTTCAAAAAAACAAACTCAAAAAACCCTCCCAAAACCAAGTACAATAAAGACATGCAAGGTTTTATATTCTAAAATTCATCCATAAACAAAATAACTTTCTTCAAAGCTAGCAATTCTTGGATTTGTGGACCACTTCCGTGCCTTTTTTTTTTTCTTTTTTATGTTAAAGTTCTAAATTTCTATGGTCCTTTAATCAAGGACACAAATTTGCTTGCTGTCAAGTAAGACAAGACTAAACATACATAATCGGCCTTCACAAGAACAATTTTACAGAATGACTGGCAACTATGCATCAATACAACAAAAGCCTCAGAATAGATGTTTCTCAAAAAAAATTTTTTTCCAGGAATCTTGAGTTATTGCATTAATACAAGTAGCCTTAAGGTGCTAAAATGCCACCAAGAAAAGTTTTCAATATGTAAGCTCAGCCCTTGAATAGAGTCAAAGTAATCTCTGACTAAATCTGCAGCTAATACCCCACACTCAAGCTTTTTGTTTTTTTTCTTTACACGTAACAACGTGAGAGGAAAAATGAAGATGAGAGTACATGGTAGTTTATGAAAAATTTCTTTGAAAAAAATTGTAGACTATTTCACAACTCAAAATTCCAGTAACACAGCAATTGCTTTTCATTGCAATACACTTGGGAACAGGCAATAACAGCCATTTAATATTCCAAAACAATCCTATTGTACTACACAGGGACAGTTTTCTTAATAACATTACATCAAATGGCAAGAAAAGATATGTTAATAGTCAGCAGAAGACAACCACATGGTCTAAAAAGAGACTTTAGCCTTCTCATGCAGCATTAGCTCCCTAACAAGAATCATTACCCTGGAGCAATCCAGTCCAATCCTTAAACTGCAAGCTTACTGCAGCCTTTGGTCTCTGTCCTTGATGACTGTGGCTCTTTGATGCTGCACCAAGCAAAGAGTAGCTCTACTGCTCAACTGAGTGTTGCGACTCTGCTGAACATCTGATCGTGATGATTCAGCAGGAAGGTCAACAAGACAGAATCACCATCTCCATAATACTTTCCTGGATAGAGCTGCTTTAAACCAGAGAATAAGACGGCTGAAGTCTCCATGGTTTCAGCATCTCACAAGCCAGAAGCATCCAACTGTGTTAGAGAAGACAGAGAAGTTTCTCTCTAATCTGACATATGTGTGTATGAAAGCAGGGATCTGTACTCTGCTAAATACATCAGTAATATGGGTCAATTAACAGAGATTACTGGTTTTGGTCAAAAGAAAAGTGTCTTATCTGCTTTCTTTATAATAACATCTGTCACTCGGTACTAAAAATATTTATTTTGCCGTAAGATGTGTTAAAAAACAAACAAAGAGTTTTGCCACCATAGCCACTGTAGGGGACTAGTGGGATTGTACATGTTATCAGCCAATCCTTTAATATTGTCACTGCATCTCACAATTATTTAACTTCTGCAGCTTCTATCTTTCCTGTCTCTTCCCTGTCTGAAACATCATTATAATACATCAACCTCTTCCATTGAGAGCATGTATTACTAATACATACTAATCCCCAAGAAATCATAAATCACTAATAAAAAATAGTAAAATTATGCATCATCACACAGTCAGTTAACCACCATTTTTTTGCAGCTTTATGAAATGTTTATACAACTAAATTCTACTCTGTTTGCCACTCTTATGTGATTTGCAGCCTGTGATCATTTAAGCAAATGAAATAAACTGTTTTATTGTTTAAAGGAAAGACATAGCTGGTCACACAACAGCAATATCTTGCTCTTCTTTTAGTCACACATTAACTGTGACAATAACACCACAGTGAGCTGCTGCCCAAACCACACCATATAGCTGTTAAGATACCTCAGGCGAAGTTTTGTCCATCTCCATAGCCTAGGCAGAACTGCAGCTATCGAGACAGGAACCAGCATGGTCTAAACAGAATAAAGAATATGAAGTAGGAAAACCTTGATTTTCTAACCTCTATTTCTCCTCTGGCTTTCAATTTATTCCATTAACTTGGAAGAAGAAATCTCTCAGTAGCCAAGTTTCTCCACCTGTAAAATGGGGGTACTTTCTGATGTGATTCTCTGAATCTACGTACACATTCTGAATTGTAATGTGCTACTTGCTCCTAATTCAAAGTATGCTAAATGTTCTTGCCTCACTGAATAACGATGCTTAATACAGGTTTCAGTCAAAGTTTGAAATAATGTTTGCAAATTTGAACGTAATTTTGAAGATGGGAGCTTTCTTTTAGATTATTTTTTCTTTTTAAAGATGGGAAGCATAAGAAATAGCTTTTCTCTTTTTGCTTTTCTGGTTCTATTTATATGATTTTTCTCATTAGAGGATAACTTCCCTTGGAGCTCTGCTTTACTACACCTTGCATTGTCTGAAAAGCAGTTACTGAATAACAGGAAATGTAGTCTTAACACTGCTGTGTTAGGGCTTATCTTCACTTGAGTTACTCCTTGCTCACGGATTGCTAATTAACTCAGAATAATTTAAACCTTTGTAAAGAGTGGTTTGAATATTCCTTAAACTTTTGGTGCAGCCTTATTTTTGATTTGCCTTTATTTTACTAATAATCACAAAGGGCACAGCCATATATTCTTGTGTATATCTACCCAAAAGTAGTGCAAAAAGTAAAAAACCCTGCTGTTTGCTGGTGCCCCTTAGCCAAGAAATAATTTTGCGCCCTCCCTGCCCCCCAGCAGAGCCATGGTTATCAATCACGTGCCTATTCAGACCACTTCAGTGGAAAGTACAGCAACAAACCAATGCCATAACTGTCTACCATTGCCTCGTGTGCACATGTGATCCATTCTGGAAGCTAAAAAGTGAAGTTAGTATCTACCAGTTGATGACCTGCAATTTCAAAACCAATCATTTGACTATGCTTACGTAGTTTACTGTGCTCTCTGCACAGGGCTAAGTCCTAGAAAGAATAAGGTGACACTTCTGCATTTTTCAGGGAAAAATCAACAAGAAAAAAATACTTTGTCTGACTTGCATATGATTACAATGTGTATTTTTTCTTTACTATTCTCAACTATAAGAAATTAATACCAACAAAATAAACCTGGATTTGGGTACACCTCAAAAGCAAATGCTATATACAAGACACCTACATTACGCTGCCAGCTTTATTCAAGTTTTTCAGTAAGAGTTTGGAGGAAGTACTGTAAATAAGAGGAAAACAAACTACCCAGTCCAACAAACTACTATTCTAAGATGATCAAAACCAAAGTCAGGATAGGAATTAAAATATTCTGAATAACATGTAAACTCATTGGAAACCACATTTCACAGAGCCACAGGACTACTGAAGAGCTGTTTTTGAGCACAGATACCTCACAAAGAACACAAACTTTCAACCTAAAGTCTGAAACATCTCTGGGCCACTGCTGCAACCCAGGACCCTCCATGCACATCTGTAGTTTCAAAAAAAGTATTTGAAGCAGTAGTGCTAACTACTTCAGGTAGAAGTGTAGACCTAGTGCTGAAATATTTTCTCTAGGTTACCCACAACTCCAATTTTGAAATCTAGACTCATAGCCATTTGTCTCAATTTCTTTAAAATGTTTTGGCTCTTTCCACATGTTTTTCAATAAAACTTGCTAAAGTGCAACAAGTAAGGTGCCATGAAAACAGAGTGCACTGGTCACAAATAGTCTTCTCAACCTGTAAAAGACACTGCAGATTATTAAAAAAGTTACAATAAAAGTGTTCTTCCCTCTGTGAGGATATGAAAAAACACAATGATACCAATGCATTCCAGAGAGAAAGGCTGCATGCACTAAAAACATATCATGAGCCAACCCTTTTTTGCTCATTTATATCTGAGGTTTTAAGAACACTATTCAAACATAGTCACTAAGATGACTGATGCTGAGCCAGACCCAAAACACACTACAGACTCAAAGTCCTGTCTTTTAACACCTCATGGTCATTGCACAACATCTGGAAAAATAATTTATTGCATGTGTACAATACTGGGAGTGTTCCAAGAGCCTGGACCCATAGAAAAACAGAAATATTTTTAAGAAAAGATCTCAATATTTTTTGACATGCACTACTTTTGTGTTAAGTTTTTGTCTTAAGCAAGGGGCCTCACTTGGTATTTATTCAACAGGCTTTTCCTTTTCTAGACCTTTAGCACTTAAAACGGCACACTAGAAAAAAATGTAATTGCAAAGGCTGTCCAGTACGCGTAGGATTACTGCAGGAACAAGCAAAAAAAATCCACTGGATGGCCTCACATACTTAGAAATGGCAGGGACAAACACTACTTTTCTGTTCTAAAATATCTCACTGCAGAGGATAATTTGAACTTTAAAGTCACATGATGAAACCATAGGTTTGCTAAACATGCAACGTGTATGGTTTGAATGACTTCAAGTTCCTGTTTCCTTTACAGAACTGTATGTTTTTGTAGTCAGCGAGCATCTGGATTTTTCATCGTGATGTACAGCAGCTAAAGAAGTTATTGTAATATATACACCCTGCTTTCTACATAAACAAAAAGGGCTATATGCTCCAAACAATAATTATATTTCATCTGACTGTTCACAGTGAAAGCGTCAGCCCGTTGTATCTGTGGAACATTTTCTTGAAAAGGTAAGTGCTTTATATTACTTTGAATATGCAATGTTTTATTCAGCACAGGAGGCTCAAATTGTGAAGCTAAAGTTATCATATGAAGTTTTACATTTTCCCTTCTTTAATGACATTTGAACTACACAAAGTAAAATACTGTATCTGGGAAACATTCTCAGAAAGCTGAAATTTATAAGAAAGATGAGCATTAAATAGAGTAAATGTGAAGACTGTTTTCCAGTAACTGATGATAGCTAGATGATGAAACACTGTTCAGTGGTCTGGACAAAAGACTCCAACCACTGCTTAAGAGCAGTCCTTTAAAGGATGGACATTGTTGGATACTCCTAACCACACTGCAGGAATTGTATAGGACAGGAAACACGTCAGCGTTATGTTTAGTTACTGCTGATTCATTTAAATTCAGGAAAAGTAAAAATAAAAGCTTTCAGTTTCTCAGAAACCAGTATTTTTTCTCAGAAACTGGTAATTTTTCAGAAGTTAAGGGTACGATTTCTTAATCTTTACAACCTCAAATACTTGCCCATGTGTAGAAATTTCAACAAGACAGATGAATGCAGTATTTTACACTTCAGTCTGTCATAAACTGCAAGCTGCCCCCATCTTTTAACTTGGCAGACGTAGTACAGACAGAAAGGGCAAATTCACCCCCCAAATTACGTGCAGTGTTTTCACAGGTCGATGCAGGACATGCCCACCAAGAGCCAAGTTTCACAAGGAATATTATGCATATTGCTTTATGACTGGATGAAAGAATATTTTCCTTCTAAAAGCTGGTGACAGAATGCAGAAAGTATGCCCTGCCAAACCTTTTTATAGAGGAAGAGTTCTGGCTGCCAGAGAGAAACTCCCTGGTTTAGGAGCTCTTCTTTCTAGACTTTAAATAAACAAAAGTTTCTTTGAAACCAAGCTCTCCGTTTGCAAGAGCTAACCATCAAAGTGGGGATAGGGGACCAGAAACAATGAAATCTTAGAGACTAGTTTCTCTTGGTACTGAAAGTAGCCTTTTCACAATTTGTTATTTTTCAACTGCCTCTGAACACTATGCTCCTTTGCTCAGCTCCATCTGTTGGAAGTGAAGGATAACATATTCGCTGTGCTTCAGAAAGTAAAAATCAAATGTATTCACTTAAACTGCTGACACAAAAGTCAGGGTGGATGATAGTGGGGAAGCAGGGTTGGAAAGAAGAAAAAAACAACAAAAAAAATGAGGCCACATGAAGTTAAGGAAGGATTCACAACATGCAAATAATGGTCAATGAAAACAAAGTGAGGGGGAATAGAGGTAAAGAAGGGATGAAATATTGGAGCACACCAATATAGAGAACGATAATGCAAGCAGCATATTGCAAATTTCCCTCATTAATTAATCTTAAGAGAAATGGAAATAAGTCTGGCTTCTGCCACAGCTTCAATATATGTGAACTTTGACATGCTGTATATTACTGTTACCAGGGCGTAAATAGAAGTAACAAAGTCAGTTTATGTCATAGTATGTTATAAGAATCAAAAATAATAAATTTAGGTCTTGAGGTGTTTGCACTCTAAACTGACAGATTCCACTAGAAGCAGAACATAAACATTACATGCATTTTGAAATAAAATATCTGTCCCTGCAGTAAATCCAAGAACCAGAAAGGAACTGAGGGAATACCAGATTTTCTCACAACAAAGTAAAATGACATAATTAATTCCTTACTTTTTTATGAAGGAAACTCAAAGTATTTTGACAAAATATGTGGTTGGCTGTATGGATATTCTGAAGAAATGAAAGATGGGAGAAATAAACCACCCTCTGGTACTCTGCTGCTCCCCTGAAACCTATCATCTTATTTTAAAATTAAATTAGTATTACCAAAAGTCTATAAAAATTTGCAAATATGTTCATCTTATTACAGCAGAAGTTGAGTTCCTTCATCCCATTATTATTCTAAGCATAGCATAAGCAGTGCAAGGAATGAACTTAACACTTTGGGAATGTTTTAGAAATTGCAAGTCTTTACACTTCTAAGAGTTGCTTTACATGATAGATGAGCACCTTACAGCCGTAAGACTCTATAAAGCTATCCATTCTGATGTAAACAAATGTATAGAGGGGTTACACCATCTGTGACTATATTCAATCAATCAGCTGCAGAGGATGCAAAGGAGTCAGACTTTTCTGACTGGGTTCAATTTATAATCTCAGCTAGAAAACCCCAATGCAGTGACTTCGAGGTGATGAGCAATATATCTTGTAAAGTGCTCTATATCCTCAAATTTCACTGAAATAGTTATGAAGAGACAAAATATTGCAAAAAAAATAGATTGTAGGATAAGGTCATAAGTCAGAAATATACATCTAGCTGTGACGATGTTAGAGAAAAACATACACATATTAGCTTGTATGAAGTATTAGGCATATTTGATTGCAGCCACCTGCACACGAGTCTTTGCTACCACAATCTGAACTCAAAATCATCATTTGCTCTCTTTCAAATACTTACTTAGACACCTGAACCAAGTAAGAAAATAGTCTGACATTATCACTGTGATTTTTTTCAAAGCAGAATAAAAACCTCCTAGGAATAATTTAAGGGGGAAAAGAAATTAATGTCTACATCATTAATTTTAATTTTATTTGCCAAACCAAACTGCTAGCAATATTTTTTTCTTCTGTGATGAACAATTTATTGAATTCATTATGCTCATACTGACTAACCACAGCAAAGCTGCAAACAGCCTGTTGTTTTGGTAAAATTTTGTTTGTGTGGGTAATCCTAAGGTGGTTTTCTGGAAGTTCCTTTTAAAACAGTGCACCTAGAAATTTCTACTTAAGTCAGAACTTTAATACTTACACTGATTTTAACTATAAACATATAGTTGCACTGTTATTTCCCCCCAAGTGAGTATGTTAATTCTAGGTTGAACAGATTAGCTTTGTTTAGTTTAAATCCCTTGCCAAATAAGTTAGAAGACACACTTTGGTTAGAATAACAATGTCTAGGTGGACAATAAGTGTAATATTAACGTCATTGTTATTATTTAACTGTAACATTAAGTAATGGTCTGTGGTTATAAATGAGAGTTGCAACCCAGCTGGAACTATTTCAGGCATCTATCTTGACACCTATGACAAATGAGGCCTAGAATACATCGATAACCTCTCCATGATACTGTGCTCGTCCATTATTAAAATATCACAACATGCAAACTGGTGGGTAGAGAAACCAAGATGATGCACTTTCTTACACAGTAAGTTGCGGCAACTGAAACATGCTGCTTTAAGTTTAATGTTCCTTACTTTGTCTTAAACACTCAAAGAGTAGCTAAATAAAATTTAAATTACCATGCTATGGTCAAAGATTAACCCAGTATCAGTACCAAGGCCAGGTCCTGAGCAAATTTAATGAGGTTTTGGCATCTTGTTTTTCCTGTAATTTGATGTAAGGCCATCTAATTTCCTGTGAAAGACAAAACTACGTCCTTTGTTTCCTTTGCAATTATGCTACCATAAAAGTTGAACATTGCTAAGCTATTCTGAGATTCTCTGCAAGGACAGCAAGCATAGTTAGTTGGCCCATGGTGCAAAAGTTGAGAAGATAATGGAGACCTTCACAGTGCCAAAACTAAATTCAAATGTTCGGTCCTGCAAAAAGCCTGATGGGACTAGAAGGTAACACTGGTAGAACAGCTCAAAATGTAAATCTTTCTTAACGTCCTGAAACTACTGTGTGGGATGATAGCAACAAGCTTTCTGCAGATGCTCAAGTGGTTCCACATTCTCTTTCTCTATCCATGACCAAGTACCTATCCTTCACCAGATTAAGCTTCAGATCTCTTTTAATAGAAGGTCAAAACCTGATGATTCATTCTTGAGATTTCTCCTGAGTATTTAAGAAGAGATTAATTGTAGAAGTTAGAATTTCACGGTCTTTAGATTTCCAGGCAAAAATACAGAGAAAGCAAAGCAGCAGACAGAAGCCAGAAGAAGCAAGTCTGTCAAGCTCCATGGCTACAGCTGGCTGAATAGCACAGTAGATCACTTTCAACTACAAAGCTAAAAGGGAAGTAGAAAGTGTTGCTGATTCTTGATTAATGAGGATTTTCTAGATTTTTTTTCTCCCCAGTGCTACAGCATTAAGCATGGAATGTAATTTAGAAATCAGACTGATCAGCTTTATTTCAAGAGAGATACTTTGAAATTAAAATCTAGAAGGGGGAAATCACTAGTATGAAGAAATATAAAAGGCTAACCAGTTGACTACAGTTGTGAGGTTTTGCGTGTGTGGTTTGGGGCCTGTTTCCCCAACCATTTTCACTCTTCAGTTTAAGCACTTATATAAAAACTTGAGTCCTTCTCAGTGGTTCATATTAAAAATCAGCTGAACATAAACAAAAGGTCATCTGTAAGCATTTAAGATACATTTCCTCAATTAACAAGACAACAATATTTCCTCCTGACACCCATCATCTTTGAAAAGATTTTCACTCTATTTTTCTTAAGATTGTTCGTATTTAACAATCTATTTTTAAGCTTCAAAATTATACTGATTCTTAATTTGCTTTGGAGACTTCTGCCAGTTTTGCCCATCAATACTTTCCTACATGGTGTACTCCAGCTCAGAGGTTAGAACACAGCCAGATTCTGACCAGCCAACTTTTCTCACCCTGTGAGTGTACCTGCAACACAAAAAAACCTTCTCCAGGTTCATCAGTCCTCCCTGTAGTGGCATCTCTCTAAAAATAACCTTTTTTAGAAAGGAAGAAACTGTCTTTAAAAAGGAACAAAGAACACTGCTGAATCAAAACATAACTCCACGGTTTTATATAAATGAAATTATAATCATGTAAGATTATATACACACTTAATCAAGGCCGCTTTGATAAGTCAACTTTTCTAATTAAAACCAGTATTAGAATTCCAATTTTGAGGAGAGATTAGAAATATCAGAAATATGTAGTAGTGTCAGAGGTAACAACCATAAATGAACTGTCAAATAGTATTAAGAAACTGACTTATCTATAATGAACACTGCTTAAAAACATTAATGCATCTTTATGAACTTTTACCAATTTAAAGTTACTTTCACTTTAAGAGTTAACATCACTAGAATCCCTTTATGGAAAATGCATTATGTACAACTAAGTATGTCACTCTTGTTACTAATATGACTGCATATAAACTTCTACAAGGAGTCCTGTCTTTGCCTGAGGTACTATGTACATTGCTTGTACAGACCAGCTTTGTGGACAACAGGACAAAGAAAAACCACAAAACTCTAATCCAACACAAAATTGAAATCCTTGTGAATAAAGAAGGATTTTTTTTTTCCAGTAAATAGCATTCTACACTGTAAAAATGCCTATATGTTTAACTTTTTCCAGTACTGAGGACCGTGCTTAATCAGACATTCAAAATTTATTAGGAATAATGAGTTCATTATCTTATGTTTAAAAATATTTATCCTTTGCAATGAAAAGTATGCTATTTTCTGCATTCATCAGTACAAGATACACTGACATTTTCTTTTAGAAATTGAGTTAATTATGCTTTTAGGTGGTCTGCAAAATTTATATATCCATATCTATTACACTCAGTTTTCCATGAGTACATATTATGCTCTCCAAAGCTTTTTGGCTTAAAAAAGCATCCTCTAAACATTTATATGGTAGCAGAATTATTGTATCAACATATCATAGAGTCATTACATCTTAGAGCCTATCCATATTACCCTTTAAATTCCTTACTTTCAGGAATTTATAACTCAGCTGTAAAAAAATGTTCCTTGCTAAAACTTTATCAATAGGCTTATAATGCACCGGTAATAATTTTCTCAAATTCAAGCATGCAGAAAATCATTATTTTTTGCAGTTTTATGCAACAGCTACATCCAAAAACGATAGTATTATTAATGTATAAAGATGTTTTAGTATGAAAGCAGTTTGTTCATAACAGTTCTTAAACATTCACATTAATTTTATATGGGCTTCTCAGTACAGACTGCAGTTATGAAAGGCTTTTCTGCCTAACAGAAAGGAAGCAAAACTACAACAAAGAAAAGAATGTGACTCTTGCTGCATATTGTGATTATCTTTGCATTTTCCTCAGTATGCTGTGTGAGCCCTGAGACTGCCAGCTGGGTTCAAATATACAGAATTCCCACCCTTGCAACAAACAGTACAGTGGGTGTAGCCACAACCCACACGCTGGAGTTGCCATGAGTACTGTCATATCCTTTTTCGGCAAGATGGTGAGGAAAAGCAGCTCCACCTAATCACACAGCTAACTCCTTCCTCACCCGCCAACTCTCGCATTCATTCTACAGGCGACATGAGTGTGCCAAATCCTGGCTGTTGTCTACAAAGCTCAGCTGCAGTGAAATTCTGTGTCTGCATCAAGTGAGTAAAAGGGGGTAGTGGTGAGAGAAGGAACCAGATAAAAAACAAAAAGGTAGATTTCTCTGGCTAAAAGTATTATGCAAGTTGGCTTTAAATTAATGTAAGAATGTAAAATCCACCAAAAAATGTCTACATTTATTCTGAACAAATAGTTCCTACTCCTTACTGCACATTATATTTAATGTACAAATTAGGGACATTACAAACTGAACTGTTGCACTTTCCTTTTCCGTTTCAGTTTCAGCCTCCATTGAACAGGAAATAAGCAGTGTGGAAGGAAGGATGACTCCTCACAACATGACATGGATCAGCTACCCAAGCAAGAACTTGGCTTTCATCTCCCCAGAAGAGATCGAAGCCTTCATAGCTTCTCAAAACATCATCTCAAGACTTATGCACTGTTACATCGCCTTTTTTGTACCAACAGGATTAATAACCGGCATATGTATTTTGATCATTTTCATCAAGAATTATTTGCAGCACAGAGTCATAGAAAACTTAGACTTATTTCTTCTACACTTCACCATCAGCAATATTATAATGATTTTTTTATCATTTAGTGTCATTAGCAGACCTGACTATTTAAAAGCAACCCACCTCGCCTGCAACGTACTGTCATTTTTTTTCAACTTCAGTTATTTCAATTCTCAGTATGTTTTGATTTTGATGCTTCTCATACTATTACTCAAGAGATTTCCACCAAGGACTGTTCTCTGCAAAGCAACCCAAAGACCCATATTGTGTGTTGGAATTGTACTTACATATGCCTTCTGTTTGTCACTGATTGAGGCAGTACTGATTGGCACAGATAACTATCACTTGGAAACAGACTGCCAGTTAGATCCATTATTTGCATGGCCTGAATACGAGATCACTAAATTCACTTTTGGATTTGGGATCCCATCATTTCTTCAGATACTCTGTTTTACTGTTCTCCTCACTAAAGTAGCACCTACTGAAGCTCCAGCCTTACAACAGCACATTCGTACTTACCCTGCTGCATACATTATAAGCATAACAATATTTATATGCCGTCTTTTTTATAACATTATGATTCTATTCAGGACAACATTCAAATTACAGAAGAGCATTGGAACTCCAAAGAATGAGCTTGTGATGAATATTGCTGAAATAGTGTTGTTCTGTGAGAGCTGTGCTAGTCTGGTATTTATACTTTTTTTTCATAAACCATGCAAGGATGAAATACTTAAAGTCATACAGAAGTGTCGAAGAAAAAACACTGCCAACAGTCACCTTGAAATACCAGTAACAACTATGACCCATGAAAGTGGGTCTCAGTAATACTTGCTGTTCTGAAAACTTGTCCCTCCATTCAACTTTAGTTTGTGGGGTTTGGCTTGGTTTTTTACTTCTTCAAAAAAGGACAATTGTTCCTTCTTTAGACCCGACTATCTTACAGCTAGCAGTACTGGAAGAAAAAAAGATATTTATTTCTAGTATTTGCAGTGATCTATGAGAAACCATATAGGGTCTGGGGTTGTTTGGTAGTTGTTTTCTTTTAAAATATATCTTTTTAAATTGTCTGTTTTCTGCAAGGGTTACTTCAAAGCCAAGTAGAAAGAAAAGTACTGTTGTCATAGAAGTGTGCTTTTGTAACAATATCAATGCCCTGGCAAAGATGCAAACAAAAACATAGCAGAAAGCAACTTTGAACAAAGGTAAAAATCTGCAGCCAAAGCATTTTCTCAGGTGTGCTTCCTCTTTTGACTTCTTACCCTACAAACTACTTATTTTTATAACACTGGTAAATTCCAGTAGCAGCAGCAGTGAAGTATGGCTTAAGAATCATTTATAATCTTGAAATAGTATGTAATACTGTAAGTCTACTGTAACATTTGTTTATATTTTATATACACACACACAAACTGAGCATTTCTTCCATTTTTGCATTTTCCTCTTATACTTTTGTTGGAACCCTTAAGATTTTTGCCTGAATTCTTGTGCCAAAAAAAAAAAAAAAAAATCAAATTAATGGAAACGCTGGTCCATAAAGGAAAGCTTCGGGTCCTTTGTGAGGCACTGAACTAGAAAGATCAACAGGATGGCTAATTAAAACTTTGTGCAAGAATGAAAGCTTTTTGTTAATGTACTCTCAGCTTCAACTTTGCATTAAGACTTACAGCAATTATTGATTTAAGCCATTCTTGATGAGTTCATTCAGAAGTATGAAGTCGCATGCCTTGGAGAAGTCACATTCAACAATATACTAACTAAAACAAGAAGAGAAAAGCTAGCCCAGAAGAATATAACTGAGGCATGTCTTTAAAAAGACAAACAAAAGCAGAGCCCCAGTTCCAAACTGAAATCGGGGCTCTGCTGGAGACAAGATAGGAGCATTATACATTTAGATGAGAATTCATGGGTAAATGGCACAAAATAGGGGAAAAAAAAAAAATCAGAATCAGAGAATAAGACAGCTGTGCTATAGGAGTTCAGATGTAGCCCTGCAGAATCAGTAGCCAATGCAAGCTGAGATGTAGGTGCAAAGTTTTAAATGCTTGCTTTGAGCACACTGTTACTGCACCAAATTTGGCCAGGAGCCATCTTACACATTTGGCTTCGGTTTCAGCTTGTCCTCTCATAGAGGTGGAGTGAATGGAAACAACAGGGAAGGCACAAAATTGTACTAGATCTTGGATAAAGATGTAGGCTTCGATTGAAAAAGTTATAAAAATACAGTGATGTGAGGAGGAAGGCTCAAGGGACCTGAAGGGTTCTGAGAAAAGCCATTTTGATGCTTGATATGTGCCTTTGCATGACACCCAGATGCTAATGGAACTGATAGATTTTTTTGCAGTTTGTATGCTTTGGAAGGTCTTCCTGACAGGGTACAGATTTGCATGATGAGCTAGTGCAAATCAGCATGGGCTGCCTAAGACAGAAGAAGTCAGCACTAATTGATCAAGAGGAACATCTTCCACAAAACAACAGCCAAGTGCATAATTGGAAGAATAAAGGACATCTGTTCAACAATAATACAGTATATATATATATCTAGTATCTAGATATCTGGATCTAGTCTTAGACATCCAAGTCCTGAAATTTATGGACCATGACAATGTCATATGCAAATAAAGCACAATACCTAGCCTTACTATGACCATAAAGACCAATATTTCTGCAAGATGTAAAAATCAACTGGTAAGATGTCTGCTTTGTATTATGTCAGCCTGTTTTCCTGTTCACTTTTGTTCTGCTGCCAGCATGAACAGATGGGTAATTAAAGAACACTACATATAAACAGACCATTAGAGAACCTGGTCAGAAAGGAAATACGTAGATAAGAATCATCTTTTTGAATCCAAGAGCCAACTTGTGAAAGGATTTCTCAGCTGGCATCAGAAGTTTGGTTTTGCACCTGAGAAGAGGGAGAATAAACAACATGGACCATCAGCCCTGCAGGAAGAAGTTTGAAGAGATGAGTTGTAAGAGCTGTACGTCAGTGAAAAAGCTGACAGCCTGAGTGAGTGTGTCAGAAGACACAAGCTGTTTATCCCAATTCAGACAGAGTATCATAGTTTCAGCTGTGCCATGGATAAGTAGGTTATTTTCTAGTATGGGAATCATGCACAAAGGATTATACTTTATTCACTGCTTCCATATATTTTATATTTGGGGATGAAAGAATAAATATTTTGTTGATTTTGAGTTCTGAGTTACTGTTAAAGGTGCCTAAAAGCAAACCGAGTCAGTAAGTGTTGGAAACTGGTCTAATGGTGAGTGAATCACAATAATGCACACCTGTAAGGAATGTGAAGGTTCAGCACGGGTGGAAGGATGGTTCACGATACTCTCAGCAAGGTACACAGCTAAAGCAGAACCACAGCCAAATGTTTCCAAGAAATAAAACCTGTAGGGCCCTACTATCAGATCTAGGATTTGGGAATGAGTACATCTCGTCAAGAATGAACTATGTATAAGTCTCCTGGGTACAGCTTCTGGCTGCCATCTGAGAGATGTGAGTGAATGTCTCTTCCCTGTCCACGGCTACTGTCGTGGGAAAAAACAGTATTTTCTGGATGACTGGTTATATGGTTGTAAAGAAAACTCAATGTACAATGAAAATACTTTGTAACTGAACAGAAGAAAATAAAAGGTATATAGAAGAGGCTGAAAAACGCAGAATAAGTCAAATAGTTATAACTTAGAGCAATGCAGAAATGTTTTCTTAAATCATTCTTGATAAAGTTACTTAGAGCTTACATTAAAATTCAGGGCAGTGAACAGGCAGTCCTAGAGAAAATCTACTTCCATCCAGCTAGAACATGAGAGCAAACACCCCTGTGTGCAAGAGGGGAAGGCACAGGAACAGTCCCCAAAAGGCATTCTAAAATAGTCTGCCATGGGGGAGAAAAGAGCAGTTTTGGCTAAGATAAAAAGTAATAATTTAAAAATTATTAATAATTTGAAGTGTATTTTTAAGAACAAAATACAATCTCCCTGCTCGGAGAGATTTTTTTTCCCCTTATACTAGCAACAGCTTTGTTGAAGACTTAACTTCCTCCAGGCTTCACCTAGTTTTGAACAGTGTGTTCCAGAAGAAATAGAGCATATATTTTTATAGGCATGCTGTCAAAATTAACTAAAGGAATATACTGGAAAATTCAAAGACGACTATTTTACTTCTGTGCTGGTAATATTCATATCTTCCTAGGACTTTGGCCTGCTTTTGAAAAAGCCCTTCCATTCAGTAAAAGAAGAGAAATGAGCAGGCTGCTCAAGTTGAAGCATGAATTTCTGAGCTGGTAACATGGTTTGGAGAAGAATGTGTAGAGACTAAGGACTCATCTTTGCTGAACCAGCTGGCTCAAATTTGATCTGATCCCATTGCAAAACAACATCTGAGCTAAAGAGAGACTGGACTTGCACACTTCAATCATAAATCTAGCTGCTACACCCCTACATGTATTAGTAAGCCTGGTCTTACATCCTTATTTCAAACTTACAGACTCTGAAAGGTCTACAGCATTATTTACCTTGATTTTGAGGTAGTTGCAGAAGATTTGGGGGAGGGTGAAAGCAATTCAGCCAAAACAAGTACTCTATATAATGTTTACACTATGTATGTTGCACGACAAACTGATTCACTAATTGGCTAGAATGAAAGAATGCGTTTCACTTCCTTGGTACAAGTGTCCAGCAAAGGACTGTCAGATTCAACTACTACAGTAAAAATGATTGATGCTCTGTGAATTTTATTTTTTAATTGCACTCGGATAGAGCCTGAAGTCCTGTGATGAATCATCTTCCACTATACAACATTCTGTGGTCCAGTTTTGTAAAATTTTTCTATTATTCCCCCAAGAGTTTTGCAGTATACACTTTAAGAAAAATCAGAAGTTTTTACTAGATAGAATAGTTTGAACAGGTATATGTGTTGTCCCTGCAAAAGAAAAGGCTGAACTTTTAAAAATTATTTTTAGTGAGAAAAATGCATTCTCAGAATTATTTGCAACTGAAAAGCCTGAACACACAAAATACACTCTGTCCAAGGTTTTCTGCAGGCACAGAACAATTCCAACTCAAAATAAGTTTGATTATTTGCAAGAAAGGGAAAGTTACTGAGGCTGAACAGGACAAAGTATGAGGGTCCTCTAGAACCGGGTAATGCAGGCAGACAGATGTCATTCGGTGCTTGAAAGGTCAGAGACAGTATCCATGCTAACTGAGGAGACAGAATTTAGAGGAGTAGATCAATCTACCTGCAAAACTTCATGAACATTACAACAGCATCTGTGTTTTCCCTGGAGATAATTTCTGCAGAGATTCTTATACAAATCTTATTTCTTCTGCACATGGTTATATTATACTGTAAGCATACCAACACAGTTTTAATTTATGCTTCCTTTCCCTTTCATGCAATACACTACTTTTTTTTCAGCTTTATATACCCTGGCCCGGATCTAATTTCTCCAGGACTCGACAGCTTTGTTCTCATTCTGACAATATCCAACTTTTACATCCAACAGGGCTTATCCTGCTTATCATCCCACTGGAGAGGCCACTGCACAGTGGTGGCTCAAGAGCTGTGACACACTGGACCTCTTATGTTGTTCTCTCCTGTACTCACACATCCTACTTTCTTCCTCCTCAGCTGTCACCTTTTTGCAACACAACAGCAGGCACATATGTTGAAGTCTGCTAAATTACACAGAATATCTTCAATTATACCCCACTTTAAGCCTCTTGGTGCACCCAAATACATTACAGACAATTACATTAGCATGCATTAAAGACTCTATAGTGTTAGACATGGTTATTGTGATAAAGTGTTTTAGAAGTTGACTACTACAGATTTAAAAATAAACTGCTAGGAAACCTTTAAATGCTGGATTACTGAGATCTGACATTAGATGAGTGCTATCGCACCAGTTGCTTTCATGGATGTTCTCAGCAACAATCAAGATAAGTATTACAGTTCTGCCTGTTGTACCTTAATACTGTCACAATTGTGACTAAGTGTGGATCATTAAGGCACTCCCTATAAAGTCCCACAGAATATCAGCAACTGCCAGGGAAAGGGTACAATAGTCAGCAGCTGCTAAAATTAGTTTTAAGCATTTTATGGAATATGGAGGTGATGAACAGTGAGATTAAGATAGATTAATCAGTAACAATCATTTGACTGCATACACAAAGAGCCTGAAGATGTCATCTGTTTTAGGAAACTGGACTCAGAGGATTCACACAATCATCTCATAAAATATTTAGCAAAATACAGAACTCACTAATTATAATAATATAACATAATGGTACTAGATTAGGCCTCTTACACTTCACAGTTCTACTAGCAGGAAAAACAGCTACTTCATGGTTCTTTCAAAAGAGAACTTCCTAACAATTCTGGAAGTATGGCAAAGTGACATATTTCTTATCATCAATTCAAACAAGAAAATTAGCACTCAGAATTACGCATTTTACCAGCAAAATCAGCTGATATTCACAGCTAGAAAAACAAGTACAGACAAACCAGCTGATTATCGAATCCAGACCCCCATAATTACAAACAGCTAACACCCAGAAGCTAACATTATGCACAAAGAAAAGCTTAAAAAATCCTTCTGGCCCTTACAAGATCAGTAAAAGCTCTGAAGGACAGAATTAAGTACAGCAAAACCACATGATCAACAAACAACAATAAAGACTCTTTATAATCCTGTTCTTCAGGACAGCAAAAAAATAAGACATTCAAAGCTGGTATCACAAGATTTTTCTAACATCACAACTATTCCAGTCCTATAATGAAATCATATTTGTACACTTCTCAAAGCAAAAAACTACAGGCTCTCTGTCCTCATAACCCTGTAAAAAGACGCTCCAAAAAGCCATTTCACACACAGTGCTTCTCTTCTGCTCAGAAAATCTTTACCAGCATTAATTTGCACAAACTTTCTTTTAAGCTAATTAATAATTTATTCCAAAACTATTTATGAAAAGCCATCGCGTAAGAACATCTTAAAAAACATTTTTAGTAACACTGCCAAAATCCTGTGTTCCTACACATGGCACATTACAAAAAAAAAAAAATCAGCAAATAATATATTTGCTTCAATGGCACTAGAAGGCAAAGTGCCTTCTACTCCCAAAGCCACCTGTGTAAAGAACTTTTGCTTCACTTTTCTACAGATGAGATCTTTTGTAATCTAAAAATACCTAACAGCTGTAATAGATTCAATACAGCCATTACAATGACATGTTAATTGTTTACTCCACACTTCTCAAACTGTAATATTGTCTTCTTGAAATCCTAAATGCTGAGACCCAGTTCATCTTACTCCAGTAGCAGTAGAATGCTGCATCAATGTACAGCATATCCATCAATGGCACTTAACATTCAGGTATCAGATCAATATAATATAAAAAGCAACTTACACAAATAAAATATTTCTCTTTTATGAAAAAGAAAGGTTTAACTTTCTTTCCATTCTAAGAATTCTGGCCGCCAGTAGGTGGTGTTTCTGGAAATGTCACGTAGTTTTTCCCCCCTACAGAGGAAATGCAAAACTCCACCTGCAATACTGGTGTTTTTATGCAAGACTGAGGCTCCACATTCTCTGCAAAATAAGCTTATTTTATCCATGTGATTTGGAGCTGAGCAATTCTAAGAAGTGTGAGGATGCCAATGTATACCTGAAAATTTAGATACAAACAGACAAAATAGGATCGACGTGAAGGTAGGAAAACTGAAATTTATATTGTCAGTTTAGCAAATGACCCTTCTCAAGCTGCTAGATTTCTCTCGATCACGTATTTCTCTTTAGATTGTCCAGGGGCTTTAAAAAATACCACGTCTAACAGTACTTATTGCTTTATATCTATGTAAAATATGCTTAGTTACAATTTGCAAATAGATCTCTTAATTATTCATCAGCAGAGCTGTAGGTTTAAATGGAGTATATAATTTGAAAACAATGCTAGAGGCAGAAAGGAAGGTGAAATGAACATCAGGCAAAATAAAACTGACAAATATGAGAGAAAAGATGCTTGACTAGTTCTAGTAAAAAAGAAACCAGCAGAAACAGGGTTAATCTTAGCCTTATAAGGCTGTTCAGCAGCACTTCAACTGCACACAAATTAGAACAACCCTGGGAATCTATAAAGCTTGTTTTATTGCCAAGGACATGCAGCAAGATCTGCATTTTGCTGTTGTAATCTATCCTTTATTTAAGACGCTTTAAAAGAGAATAGACTTTTATATGATTTTTTTTTTTTTTTTAAACTGCTGAATCGTCAACAGGTGGCATTCACTGCAGCTTTGTACACCTAAATACAAGTTTTTTACTGTCACGACAGTCGAAGCTGACATATTAAGCGTGTACCCGAGCAAGAACCAGCCTTCTGTTGTCTGGAGGAAAATCAGCTCTGAAGAAATGGAATTAAGGTAAAATAAAGTGTTGCACAGTACATGGTTACCTGTAATGCTTGTAATTGCTTGGCTTTTGGTGGCCTTTCAGATGTAATTAAAATCTGACCACAGACTGACCTTTTAAAATCAATTGCTTAGACTGTTAACTTATCTTTTATTGTATTTAAATCAGTTTTACTGTCTTATTCAAAAATAAAAGGAAGTAATAAAAAAGGACAACAGTTCACGTCTGACTTCCGTAGCTTCTTGAAACAAACACTAAACCTTCTTCAAATAAATGTAATTTCATATGGATATTTTAGCATAAAGATTTACATTACAAAAATTATTCAAAACATAGCAACAGCTACTGTGCACTTATGCCTATTTCATTTAAGAAATAAAAGCTTTGGAACCACTATCTTTATTTAAGTATCTGTTACCTACTTCTGATAACTGGGATACATTTAAGCAAACTCAGAGCTATATTTCTAAATGAAAATATTCTAACATTTCGACTCCATTACTGGTCTGTTCCTTTTTCTCCCCCAAATGGTACATCAGCAGGATTCGGGTCATTAAAATGTGGAAATATGCATGAATTTTACTTGTAACCAATTTAAGTTTTTTAATATGTTTTAATGTGATTAAAATCAAGGTTTTCATAGTAGGAATAAGATTAAAGCAATTCAAAATATTTAAAATTTAACACAAAATACCCTGGGTTATCTATTTCTTGCTGGTTTTATTAGTTTGGGATGTCTTTTGTTCAGTTGTGTTTTTCTTTTAAATAAACTTCTAGCAATGCTTCAAGTCCATAGTCAACATTTATAAGTAAACAAATCAGATAACCGATATTTTCCATTCCTATGCGGAAGTCAGTGCAACATAATTAATCACAAAGAAAAGCAAATTTAGTATAATAATGTTGGTGTAAATCAATATGCTGCTTCTATTACCTTCATTTCTAAAATTTGCCTTCGCCTTCCCACTGAAAGCAGAAGGAACCAACTGCTTTTCATCTGTTGCCTTCTCAGCCACAGGCTCTATTACTTAATAGCCTTACAAGCTAATGATGAAATATATATATATATATGTATGTGTGTGTATATATATATATATGTATATATGTAAAAAAAATAAAGTTTTTCTTTAGTAGGCTAAACTCACTCACCTGATTTTCTACAGTTCTACATTTCCTAATACCCAAACCCTGAAGGGTACACACAACTTTAACAGATCTGCCCTCACAATATATCTAATACTGAATCCCTGAAGGGTACACAAAACTTTAACAGATCTGTCTTCACAATACATTATCATCTAGAACAAATTTAATTTTTTTTAACTGATCCTTTGCATATATATTCAAACATCACATCTCCTACAACCTCAGCTGTGTATGTTAAATTAGCAGAAGCATATGGGACATGGTACAATGCTGGAGTATGAGATTAATCGTTTTCCATTTGCAAATTGCAGGTCCAAGGATGTTCCTTGATTATTAAAAGAAAACAAATGGAGATAAAATTCTACTACCTTCCAAACTGCATGAAGAAACACTGTTGATGAAAAGCTTTTATTAAAGAGACCCAAGTACCATAATGGTAAAAAGATTCCTACATGATCTTAAGGCATACAGGAACTGCAAATTCTCTCATTTGCAATGTATATAGCATCCTGTAAAAAAATTAAGAAATTTACCATTTGTACTGTTATATTTCAGTCAATTTTAAGTCTAATTAATTTGACTTCTAAATACTTTTAATTTCCAATATAAAAGTGTACATATTTTTCCATTCCAATCAAAATGTTTACTATGAACTTAGTTGGAAACAACCTAAAATCTGATTTTTTGGGCATTACCACCAAACTGTGAGAACTAATACCTTTTCTGCAGATATTTTAACCATGGAAACTTATTCTGCCTCAGTATCACCTGTTATATGTAACAACACAACTTTTAACCTAAATGGATCACATTTCTGTAATGAAAGTATATCTTCTAGATTAGCTGATAAATCAGAACACCAACAATATGTTATTGGTCTTTTCTTATCATGTCTTTACACAATATTTCTTTTCCCTATTGGTTTTGTAGGAAACATTCTGATACTGGTTGTCAACATAAGCTTTCGTGAAAAAATGACTATTCCAGACCTTTACTTCATAAATCTTGCAGTAGCTGATCTCATTTTAGTTGCTGATTCTCTCATTGAGGTTTTTAATCTTGATGAAAAATATTATGATATCACTATTATTTGTACTTTTATGTCTTTGTTCCTTCAGATCAACATGTATAGCAGCATTTTCTTTCTGACATGGATGAGTTTTGACAGATACATAGCACTGGCAAAAGTAATGAGGTCCAACATATTTCGCACTATGCAACATGCTAGATTAAGCTGTGGTCTCATATGGATGGCGTCTATTTCTGCAGCACTAGTTCCATTTACAGCTGTGCATTTACAACACACCGGAGAGGTCTATTTTTGTTTTGCAGATGTAAAAGAAATCCAGTGGCTAGAAATAACCTTGGGGTTTATTATCCCCTTTGTGATCATTGGTCTTTGTTACTCATTAATTGTTCGAGTTCTTATAAAAGCACACAAGCATAGGAGTCTTCGTCTGCGGCGACAAAAGGCTCTTCGAATGATTTTTGTTGTTGTCTTGGTTTTCTTTATCTGCTGGCTACCTGAAAACGTCTTCATTAGTGTTCAACTTCTTCAAAAGAAAAGCGAGCCTGGCTCTTCAAGCAGCCCATCCTTCAGACATGATTATCCTTTAACAGGACATATTGTGAACCTAGCAGCTTTTTCTAATAGCTGTTTGAACCCCTTAATTTACAGTTTTCTAGGGGAAACCTTCAGAGACAAACTGCGACTGTATATTGAACAGAAAACAAAAATGTCAACATTACATCGCTTTTGCCAGGCTGCCTTAACGTCTGTCATTCCTGACAGTAATGAGCAATCAGAAGTCTGATTTAGTAGTGGTTCTATAAAACACATGACTGTGAAGTTGTGCAAATAGTGAACAAAATGCTTGCTACTAACAGAAAAAAGTGCATTTGTGTGTGTATATATATAGTATCACTCTAGTAAGCATTGAAGGTTTATATTCAAAATGTTTTTATGACAAGACTTTAATGTAGAAGAATGTTTTAGTCAGATTTATATTTAATTATGAACAGGATTATTAAAAGCTGAACACTGAAGGAGCTTTATTTTGTATTATACATGTATGAATGACAACATAGTGAAAATTTTATCAAGTTAGGAAGACTCTAGATGTAACCTGATTATCAGAGATGCTACTTTGCTGGTGTATAAGGTACTTCCACTGAAATAATGAAGCTGCCATAACAGTAGGGAAAAATCATTACAACGTATTGATGTGGAGATGCAGAAAACATTGATTTTTTTCATCCAAATATGTTAAGATAAATTACTTTGCTTAGAAGAATTACATAGTACTATCGTCACTGTATTCTAGTATGTCTTCCACGATTTTTTTAAATCTTAATATAATCTAGCACAGTGGTGAGTTTTTGTCTCATAAATGTAATCTACTGTTTACATCAGTACTTGATCAAAACTGAAATAATCTGTAACTATATTGCTCATCTCAAAGAACTTCACAGAAGCAAAATGTAATGCTTCATTCTGTCTTTTAAGGATTGCCTAAGACAATCTTTCCCAGGACAGACATAATTGGGCCTTTTGTCAAAAATGCCAGTGCACATACACATACATTCATATCTGTCTTAAGATTTAAATGCAAGTTGCATGAAAAGTCTTTAATTTAGGAGGCCTACTTTGACTGCCAGCACAAAATGCTGTGGCTTAAGAAAAGTCCTGTTCTGCAAAAGACTGTAAAAATTACTTATGAAAAATGACAGAAGTCTCAGTTTTTAGAATAACTTACATAATGAGGAGTGTGATTAGCTATTATCAGATTTATACTTTATGCACCATCCATCCATGTCCAGAAACCACTGGCCTTTCAAGATTTTAAGATGCATGTTGGTTGCTTTATTCATTTGAAGATTAATTATATTAGGAAAACAAATGTTAGCACCACACACTTGAAAACAATAGTTTTTTAATTTCTGCTAGAAAATAATTGGGTTTTAAATCTGATTGATGTTTAGCACAGGTTACTGCTGAATTTATTCAGAGGAAGCTATAAAATTCCTACAGATTAGTGTGCAAAATCATTTAAACATCACTTGCTGCATCTCTGGAGTGAACAAACTCATTTCACCTCTGTGCTCATTGACTTAAATGAGAACTCTGCAGAATAAGGCGCTTTATCCTATTTTCAAATATCATATATGAATTAATTAGCACATGAACGGATTTTAAAGGATTAAACAATTAAAAGGTAAAACAATTCCTAAAGTTACTAAGCAATAAAGAAAACAGTGAAAACAGTGATTCCACTCATATTTCTCACGAAATAATTAGAGTTTCCTAGTGGAAGCTTTGGCCACAAAAGACTTGACCTATAAACAGAAAGGCCACAAGACCATGGCTGAATTTGAAATAGATCACTAGATATTCCTACAACTGAAACAGGAACTGCAGGGTGGAGTTGGCAGCAACTGCTGATTACAATTGGCTGCTAATCACACTCTAAGGAAAAAATGTCATTTAGTCCCATCTTCCCTGTAGAACACCAAATGTATCTTTGTCCCTCAAGATGTAAGCATGGCCGTGCCTTCTCTGCAGAGAAGGAGTAGCTAAACAACACTTAGCAAGAAATCTCACACCATTGTGTTACATCACACATTGCCCTTTTTCCTCATCATTTTTACTTTTGGAATTAGCCACCATTACTCATATTCTATTGACTGCAAATCAATCACACCTTAAAAGAGGACTATTTCAGACAACATAGAACTGAAGGAATGGATAATTCTCTTGGCAGTGGAATTCTCTGAAGTAAAACACATCTTCTGAGATTACAGATCTATTAGGTTTGTGTCGTCTTGACTCTTACCATGAATAAGCAATTTACTCGAGATTACAGGAATATACTTTGCCAATTGTAGTTGTTGCTCAATTCGTTTTTGTGAGTAAACTCCTTTCCCCTCCTCCTCCCTTCCAATATAGGAATCTGGGTTTTGATCAAGGCTATTGTAAAAGCCTTCCATCACCACTGTATCACCACAAATCAAAGTGTCTTTGCTCAGAAGCTTATAATAATAAACAGAAAGCAAGAGCAGATGCCTGGTCATACATACTATGAAATAGCTTCTACATGATTGTATTCAGTAATGTCCTGATATCACAGTGAAATCTAGGAAAGATCAGATTACTACAGTATGAAGAAAACAATATTGACTCAACCTGAAACAGCCTATCACGTGTTTAAAACCAAATTACAAATCTAAACTACCTGACAGGTTTCCTGCTGTTGATGCTTTGATACAGGCTGATGAACTGTGCCTGAAATCACTAAACTTAAACATACTTCTTACTTTAAATAAAGAGTACTCTCACAGGTGAAAAAATGGCACACTTCACAATTTTTTTTTTAAACTGTAACTGTGTACAAAGTAATATTTACATAAATGCCATACAACTTTCATGCATTTATATATACAACATGCTTTCTGCAGCCCATCATCTTGCAGTAACTCGTTACCACAGCTTATCCATGAATGAAAGAGATCTGTGCTTTATGTAGTTTTCTTTAAAATTAAAAAGCATGACCATCAGCAAACAAAACCATTTCTGGAGTGTAGGGGAAAGAGAAAACAAAGAGTAAGATTTCTGATACTACTTCTTCACTTAAAGAATTTGTGAGACCAGAGAAAAGTTAAGGAAAGGATTCCATATGCCTTTCTAAAATACTGGACTGATGACAGCTATGAGATTTAAAAACCTGTTTATCACAGATGCTTACAATCTTTCCTATAACAGTCTGTATCAAGTCTCTAGACAAGAAGAGTCTAGTATTAGGAAAAGGACACAGAAGGAACAAAATCAAACAAATCCTGAAACCATTAAATGCTTTTGAAAATGTATTATTCCACACAAAAATGTCTTGGATGCAGGCAGTAATGTTGAATATCTAGAAACAAAATTAATCCAAACAGCAGAAACTAGCACCAGTCTGAACCTGATGCAACTGAATGCAACAGTCTTCCCTCTGCTGTGTAAAAAGATGAAAAAAACAGTCATCTGAGACCATTTTAACATGTTAAAGAGATGCTGTACCTTCGCATCCTTGTAACTGTTTCAGGAGACACTAAATAGAGACTGTGCAGGCATAACACATCCACATCTAGAAAAAGCAAAGTCAGTCAGTCTAAAGATAAAGTTCAATTAATTTATGAAAAGCATTACATGATGTGAGGACATGTGACAGAGAATTTGAATCAATGAGTCAGGTGATCCCAGATTCTCTGCAAGACTTGGACAATACAGGCAAGATATGAGAAAAGTCACCCCTCCCTTCCCCTTTCAGCTCCACAGAAAACTGAAACACTAGCATTCAGAATAGTCAGTCCACCAATGCCAAAAGACAACATACACTATAAATTTTTTAAAAAGTAAAAATCAGAATTCTTAAAACATGGTTTTCTTCAGTATGGTTTTTATCAAATGAAAAAGATACAGGTTCATCTTACATTCCCCTAATGTAATCTGACATTTATATTATTACTTGAAAATGGCTTATCTGGTGTAGAAAATCCATTCTACTGAACTTGCAAATATGCAGGCTTTAAACAAAATAAAAATGAGCACAACGTCTTAACAAGAAAATGCTTTTAGAATTTCAGACTAAGTATCTGTGTTTTAACCAAAATTCACTGGCTATACAGAGCAGGCTCTAATCTTCTTTCCAGACATCAAGTTATGTTAGATGCTAACTGATTTTTTTTTTCCTGTATAAGGATTTTGCTGTATTCGCTCAGCTGTTTATTAAGACTGCAAAAGGGAAAAGGTTGTCTGGACAATTTTAAATGGTCGGGATTGTCACATAAGAAAAAAAAGTGTTACAAAGTGGTTTTCCATAAGTAAAAGCATGTCAAGTTCAACCCTGCTTATCTTTTAATTCCATTTGAACTTGTTTCTGCATAAGTAGGAGAAACAAGTGTGAGTATGAAGAAGGCAGGTTTGAATTTTAATTGCTATTCATGAAGGTGAATTAATTTGATTTTCATTGAAAACAACAAAGGGTTTGGTTTTAAGGGACAATATCCTTCCCTTCCACTCCAAAAGTCTTACCTTACCCATTCAGATCACCAGACAGATATTTAAAACTTTCATCATAGAAGAGCAAAGGGCCAAACTAATTGTTTAATTCAATTGACTGAATTATATCTTCGTAATAGAAGTTTATGCTTACATTACCAATTACATCTACAGCAATCCATCAGTACACAGTTAGACCTGGCCATTCCTCATTCAGAGACTGTTTACAGTAAGAAATTATTATTTTTACATTCTGTTTAATAAATATGTCACCAATAAACCATTTCCACCTTGGAATTGCACTCTATGTTTTTTATGTTAAATCTGCAAGAACAAATAATAGGAAACCAGTATTTAAGATGTGCATACAGACCATCTTTCCAATATACTCTTAAACTCTGCTGTCAGGAAGGCACATTGTGGTACATGCCCTGTGCTGTTTTGAAGAGAGGCATGCTAGATTTGAAAGTCTGAACCCCCTCCATTCATTTTTATAATTTGGGTGTCCTTTCTTCAACAGTATTGTCCAAACTATTTATTCCACATTGACATAAGATACACCAAACTTTTAGCTCTTGGCTTTTGGCTTCCTTTTAGCTTCCATTCCATCATATGGCAGCATGACACAGCCAGGGGCTAAGAATAAACACCTGCATACTGAGCCAGCCACCCAAGATGACAACAAAAGAGCAATTCCTTCTCAGGACTTCAGACAGCACAGGATCAGCTCATTACTTTCATCTCAGTCTCTTACATGCTACTTCAGTTATTTTACACATGTTCAGTGAAATCCACCACAAAATTTAAAGATGATTGTCTGAGTCTCAAAGTAATCTGTTTAGAACGGCTTCTGAAGTTATTCAACCCAGGTGATAAAACCATATTCAAGTTTCCAACCTGTTTTCTCAAATTGTTTAAACAGTCTGCTACAGGTATATATAGAAGTTTTTAAGTTCTAAATTAACAAACTACCGAAGTGTTCATTACCAAAAAGTAAAACTTAACTTTTTTCAATATACCTACTCTAAATAAATATTTAATGCAGCAGGGTAAGTCTTTCCAGAGCCAGCAACGTTTCTTACAAGCACAGGCTACTTTGACCTGCAAACAGAATCACTGGAAAATGCTTAAAACCTTTTCAAATTGCATGAAATGTGATTTCTGGAAGGACTTTAGTAAAACTCTGGAAAAAAAAAACATACTAGAGAAACAGGACAATTATTGGAATATTGTAAAATATCCTTAGAAATTGGAGTTAAGGCTATTTTTTACAGCAAGAGCTCAATGGTAGAATTGCCTAATGGTGGTAGATACGGATTTGTTGTCTGCCTCAGCAGCAGAAACATTCCCTTTCCCAGGCATTCTAATATAGTAGCAAATAAGATTTTCTTCCTTTCATTCTCTCTCCATTCAGAACTACAAAAGAGAAATAGCCTTTACCTGACTATAGAAACCTTTTAACTCTTGTGTTCCAGCACTTAGTTATGAGTGAAGCGCACATAGCAAACAGAGAGAAACCAAGGAAAGAACGATGTGATGATATTCCAAACATCCATCTGATGACTGAGTAGCAAGATAGGAACAAGATAGAGACAGTGATGTCTGTGAGAACTTAATTTATAAACTTGCTTGGCTTTCAAATACATAAAGTTGGAAAAATTACTTCTGAGATTAAAAGTTTAATACTCTTAAAAGTGATAAATGTAGCATGTTATTTTCTTATTCCAATGTAAAGATGCCTGATAATGCATGACACTTGGAGTGTTATGCAATCAGAAGCACAATTGCTGACATAAGTTATGCTGGCAGAGGTGCTGCTAAAGTTGACATCAGATCACAGAGAACCTAACTGCATGCTCAGCCCAGAACAAGGGGTCTGTGAGGATCCATGGAAAACTGTCCCTGTGTCCTGCTAGATTTGTGTTCTTCTTGACTGATATGGAGAGACACCTTTTGGGTCTTGGCCATAAGATTTTTTATAACAAGACCTATAGGATTAGGACAGTCCGCTGTTCCTATTCTAAACCCAAACTAGACCATGACTTAATCTATACAAATCTTTGTAAAGATACCATGTTTTAAATGAAGCATGGTAAAGTTTCATCATGAAAACAAACAAATAAAAACCAAAACCCCACAAGTTTATTAAAAATGCCTTTAGAAAATCACGGAGGTAAATACTTGGATGTAAGAACAGCCATGAAAGATAGGACTTTTGTAATAAAATAGGCAAAACTTGTCTCTTACAAAGGTAACTAGAAAACAAGAACCAGCCAATGAGGTACCTGAAGGCTCCAAAGTCTACTCTGAGTCCACAGAAAGGCCATGACCAGTGTTAGCGAGCTTTGTGCTACAGTACAATATAACAGTTCTGTAACCATCTATTTATTTTACAAGTGGGTCAATATGAATAACTCCCATTTATGATTCAGTACATAAAGTAAAGGTAGGATAGAATGACAGCAATTAAAAGCATGTCTTTTCCCTGCATACTTAAGATTTTCGGTCTCTTTTACGTAACCTCTCTACTTCTTTTAAAGCGATGCAGCTCTAAGTCTTCAGTACATTCTCTCAACAGTTTTGGCATGTTTCAAACTCTAAGATGGTAGGAGCAGATGTTTATCTCCCCTTGTGTATATATGCTGTTTGTAAAAGACTGGTTTACAGATGCAAATTAAGATAATGCTGAGAAATGTAATAAATCATTGGTTGATGATCTTCTGTTTGATGTCCTACAGAACTCTTGTGGGATTCAATTAGAAGTAGGTAAATGCATTCAAAGACAGAGTCTGGTTCTTTAAGCAAGAGGTTCCCCTAATACCTTCATGCTTGTACCCTCCTTATTTCAGGCAACTTCTAGAAGTCAAAAGTTTAATTTTCTGTTCTAATTACCTGTTGGATGTAACACACAAGCACTTTCCAAGTATTTATTAATCTGTGTGACTGTGATCCAATATGCAAGAGTAATTTTATCTATGCTGTAATTTATTAATTAACTTCTATAAATATATACTAATATTTCATGTGGTTCACCATATTGTATCTAAATACAAAATGTATTTTGGGAAGAGGAAACTTCTGGTGAAATAATTCTAGTTTCTCATTCATACTGTGGAAGCAGCCATCTCCTTATCTGCTTAAAAATTATTTTGAATTTTTTTAATCTATTCCATCAACACACAATAATTTTTATTTTATAAAAATCCTTCTACCAGACTCTCATATTGTTTAAAAAAGCAGTAGCATTCTGTCAAGGACAGGGAAAACTGTGCTTTTTAGAGTAAACATACTTTAAATATCCAAATCTGTGCCATTTTATTTTTTTGGAACAAATTAACATTAACAAAATAGTACCAAGAGCAATAAAGAGGAAGTAACAAATCCACAAGAATCAGGCTTGAATTAATATGTTATACTGTTGGAACTTCCAAGTTACAAGCCTTGTCAAGAACAGTTGTCTTTAAATACGCATTTCTCTGCTCTTTATCCTCTATCAGAATGTAGCAAACATTTATCCTTTCAAGCTTACAAGTTACTTTCTTGCCAAGTGGAATGTGTTTTGTGAAATCACACATGTAATAGGGCTTTTTTTTTAACTCAAGTTACACATATTTTGTGGTTTTGTGCCAAACTTGCTATATTCAGTAATCTGGGCCTTTTCCAGCAATTTTAATTTATGATGCCTCTTTCTATGATGTGTTAGAAGTCATTAACATAGAACCAGAAAAAAAATCATAATTGACAAATGGCAGAAAACAGTGTTCTCACTGGACGGGAGCTGGGTGACAGGTAGTCAAGCTGACCTAGCCTCTGCTCCTTACTTCAACAACTGCTCAAAGACCATTACTCAACAAATTCAGCCCACAAGTGGGAATTCTGTGCTAAATTTCAATTTTGTGAATATATTTGAAGCTAAGTCATGAAAACAAGGATTTATACTGGAAACTCAACAAGAACCATCAAGGAAAGTCTCACACTAAGTAAAGAATGGAGGCTGAGAGGAAACGTCAGGTACATGCTCCAAGAAGGAAGAATTTCCCCTCTTAATAGCAAAGGGACAATTGTGTTCCACCACCAAACTCCCCATCACTTTAATATGCTGGCTATATTAAATAAAAGTAAGGAATTAACTTTGAATATATACAGATTAAGGCAAATACGCAAATTAGCATGAAACTCTCGCTGGTTAATATGTAATGAAGAACGCACGATCCCTTTAAACAAAAGTAAGAAATACACCACATATTGTTTATACTAAACACAGTTGGGGACGTGAGCCTTTCGCCTGGGAAAACCATCTTCAAAGTAGCAACTGTTTTCCCAGCTGTGAATACTTTTTCCTGGGAAATCTATTCCTACCATCACAAAAATAATTTTCAAAGGCATGTAAAATTATTCAGCCTAATCTATGCATATCCATATTTCAGACACTATTTCATACCTTCTTAGACATGTCTGTTTATAAAAGGCCTATTCTCTATAAACACTATATAGTGTCACAATCAAATTTACCGCTTCTAAAAAATAAACAAATGTATGGTTAATTTAATAAAATAATTTATATCGACTCTATCAACATTCTGATGAAAAAGTGTTAGTGGGAAACACGTTTCAGTTTCATAAGCAGCTTCCCTCAAAGTTTGGTGGTTTTGTTCTCTTTTTCCTAATTTGAGAAATATTGCATAGATGATAAAAAAGCAGACAAACCAAGTAAGATATTACACAGTAAGTCATAAATGCCAAATGGGTTTATAGCTTCATAATTTTTTTTCAACTATCAGAAGGCCATCATACAGTGAGGCAATAAGCCAGTAGGCCAAACTTGTCTCTTTTTGCAAGTAAAAGAAAATACAAATAAAACTATTTTAAAATAAACATTCAACTGAAAGGTAGCCCAAAGAAAAGTGAAATAGGCCAAATATTTCAATTACAGACTGACCAAAATCAGCAGACTAACAAGGGCACACTAATATCCATACTGACATTTAACTATTTCTCAAATTGGTGAAGTTATCACCCCCTCTTTATCGCCAGAAAACTGCTAACTGCTGATGTATCCTTACATCTAGGTGTGGGGGGAGATGGAGAGATGTGGGAGAAGATGAAAGATTATGTCATCTTCTCTTCATAACATGGACAAAACTCTATTTGCCTGTTAGAGACACTTTTTAAATGGTCAAAAAAACCCAGTACAAGATTCTTATTTTAAGACGTTATGGTAAATAAAATTTGCTTTCTGGAATTTATTCTCCTTTTTTCAATATTTAAGATTGGTTTTCTACATATTTCTTAAACAAACAAAAATTATAACCCCAGATAACACTGATGCATATGACAGAGGATTAAGCTCATAAAGCAAAACTAAACAAATGCAGGAAGAGCTGATAGTGGAATTACAATGCAAGCAGTTTCCAAAATGTATTTTTAACATTTATGAGAAATGGATAATCTTGGTAGCCCAGTAATCAGAAGAAAATCCTGCAACATCACACTAAGTTGTAACTTCATGAGATTTTTTTTAGGATGGGAAAATACAGAACAAGATATTTTGATGGTTACAAAATAAGCTTCCATTCATTAAAAAAAATAAATTAATGGAACAATAAAGGATTACTGAGTTTGTTTGCAAATCATCCACAACTCATTATTTCCATAACAAGCTTTGGTATGAATTAGTGAGTTGTCAAATAAATAAATACAGTTTCCGATGATAGCTTTACAGTATCTGCTCGATAGGATTTCTAGCATGAATGTCTGGTTTGCATTCATTAAACAGTCAAATCACTACCCCAGTTACCTGATTACAAACAGCAATAGAAATCATATCAAAGTAGCACACCTAGGTATTCCACCATGCTCATGCCAAAACATTTATCTCTACAGCTTAAACATAATTTTATGGAGTTTTCCACCACTACAAGCAAACAATGATTTTAAAGAATCATCTTTTTGTGGTTTCCTGTGCTTTAGTACTAGCTTAACAACTCCGCATTGGTCTTTATGATAACCTCCAAAAAGCTGAACAGAAAAACCTTTCCCCCTACTAATTTTGCCATTTTCCATTTAGTAAACGGATCTTACTATTTGGGCACCTGCACACTAGCCCTCTGATTAAAGAAACAGCATGAGCTACTTGTTTATTTGCCATTGTTTGTACTATCTGTATGGAATCTCAAAAATTAAATTCCTTTCCCACTCATTTTGCCTTTATCTGGGGAAAAGGATTCCTCCTCCTCCCAACCGTTTGCAATGCTGAAGATAACAAGGAACATACAAGGAAACACCCACTGACTGTATGAGCATTACCTAAAGTACCCTTCCACCATGAACAACAGGATTTGATTTATAAAGATTGACTGCCTCTTAGTCATTGTAATTTTCCTTAAAGTTACAATGTTTACTAGACTAAATTGAGAAGGAACGGGACATTAATATTGTTTTCTACGGATTATGAATTTTTAGTCTTGCCTAATAAGATATTCAAGTCTGGAAGAATTTCTTAGTGTTCTGTGGAAAGCCTGCAGCTCTGAAAACAGCAGTGGAGAAGCAAGATCTACCCTTAAATTACAAGGTTAAAAGATCTTTTGATACAGTAAGGTCATTCTGGGTAGAACTCAAATAACCTTCATAAACAAAGCAACCACAACATGTTGTTTTCTACATACAGTGTTATGTCAGTACTAATGTTTCAATAAGCTCCGTGGTACTAAGGCAGCTGAAATTTGAAGAGTGAAGAAATCCATAAACAGAAGCAAAACAGGGGTAACTGCAAACAAGCACTTCTAATGCTTCTGTTATTTGAAGATGACATGTTAACAATACTGTAATTTTTTTTTTTTTCAGTGAACTGAAACAAAATTAATTTGTCTCAGGCAAGGTCCATCAGAAAGTTTTTTATTTAAGAAGCCAGTATTTAACTTCAGACCCTCAGTCTGGATGGCACATTTTAAATCTCTTTCTTTATGCCTGTTATGTGACAATTCAAAATAATAAACTCAAGCTATCAGAAGGTTTAACATACAAGTATGTTAGTAAACTACAAAGTCATTAAAAAACAAGTAAAACTAATGTCCAGGCATTTAAAAAAAAAAAAAAAATCAATGTTTAAAATGTGGAGTTTATTGCCATGTAGTTAAATAAAAGAGAAACAGTATGGGAAAAGGGCTGAATTAAGTTTAAAAACTTGTATTGCTCAGCTCCACTAGAGATGTGTTATTTAGAATTACGTGGTTCTAAGATCATTCATGAAAACATTTGTATTGGTCTTGAATTGCTCATTGCTATTTAATGTAAACAGAAGAAACCGAGTAGATGAAAATCAATAAAACATCAAGATTACTCTGAAAGGTCAAGTTGTTCCAGGGAAAAATGCTTTAATCTTAGGCTCATAAGAATTTCTGAAACAAATTTCACGAAGGAATGATCAATATACACTAAATCCAGTCACTTAAGACACATTTCAACTTGCCTGCCTGCAGCTGTATAAGAAAATCAATTAGAGATTTATGTTTTCCACGTTGGAGGCTAGAACTGCTGTACTTGAATAAAAAAAGTAAATCACAGGGAAGCAGAGTGACCTAATGAACCAGAGAAACCTCTCTCCTACCAAAAGCAACATGTTAGATAGCTATCTTTCAACTTCTTTCCATCACATGAGGCTGCTTAGGAGAAACTGAAGTCTACCCATCCGCACTTTAAGAATACAAAAAAAAGTTTTCTTAAATTCAGTTACTGCATTAAAAGTCAATCACAGCTCATAAGAATCCAGTCATGATGATTCAAGAATTTCTGTAGACCTATCAAGGTTCCAGCTTATTTTAAAGTAACAGAAATAAAATTAAAGAAAGGAATGCTGCAGAATAAACACTCTCAGCAGTTGCCTTAATTTGTGTTCCAAATTTATTCTCTGGAACCATCCAGAGTGAGTACATCACTGCAGCCTCGGAGTTCCTCCCGATCTTCCTGTACACACAAAGAAATTTTATCTTGTTTTCTACTACATTTTCCGTGCTGACAACGTTTGATGACCAAAACCATTTTAAAGCAGAACTGCCACCGTGACTTAAACATTTCACACAAATCTATGAGTACACATGCCAAGTAGCAATCACAAACTGATAAACAGCTGACTTTCATTAACCATTTCTGAAGTAATATTGTTTGATATCTGCCCAACATTTTTCATTTGCAACAGCCATTTCAAACAAAAAAAAAAAAAGTGGTCTACTAACTTATGCTTTCCTACTATCAACAGTTATAGTTTATAAAGCTGATGCCAAAAAATGGCTTGTCATAGACCTTATATGGTATTCCCTAAAACTAACACCATATATGTGTTCAAGCCACCCACTGACACCAACTTTTAGAATTCTAAGAACTGTTGTGCCTAGTGGTGTTCTCTAATAGTATTAAGAATCCTTCTTTCCATTTAATATTTGCTCTTTCTTTCACAGTCCCACAGTCTGCACAGCCAACAAAAACTAATTTGGGGGTTGTAAGAACTTCTCACTTGACATCAAACAGTCCAAAAAACCCACACTTGCTAGAGGTTTGAAGCCCACTTGGGATTTTTTCTACTTTTACATGAAATTATACAGATTGACAGAGGCAATAAAATTTTAATTGACATTTCATACTGTTTTATCCTGGAAAATTATTTTCACTCAAATTGAATTACAGTACTGTGAATCTGAAGTCTGTAATATAGACCCTACAAAGGAAAGCATAAACCTTTGCTCTTATTAAACTGTAAATACCAAATTTTCTGGTTTTGCTTTGATATAGACAAAGATGCAATCTTTCCCTTCTTTACTTAGGAACATCTCTGCTGAGTTCAAAACTGCAAGAATTTACACACCTCTGAAAAGCTACTGCCAACAGGTTGGCTTTTCTTATGCATGCAGAAGTGTCTCAAAAAATATTCTTGACAATGATCTTAAATAAAGTCTAAAAATAAAATAAGAAGTACTACTTAGTTACGTGATCTCTGCTGAGCTATACATCTCATGATAAATGAATTAACAAGCAGCTTTCACATCTATTTTATCTTAGGCCAGGAAACATAAGAGAGTTTTTAAGGCCACGGCTTAATATGAACTTGAGAATTCCTGAGGAAAAAACCTTTGCCCTTCCTTCTCCACTTCTCGACAGTATCAAATCGCTTCATATTTCTTTGATCCATGTTCTACAGTAACCACTCAGGAGAACTGAATCACCCTGTTTATGTAATGCTTCCATCACAAAAAACTTCTGTCTCTAAGTTTCCACTTAAATAACATCTCAATATTTCTAATTTAATTCTCAGAAAATTATTTCATAAAATGTTCAGTAATACAAAGAGACTGCTGACACCTTCTGGCCACTTGACATTCTGTCCAAAAATCAAATTTCCAAGAAAATATCTTTCATGTTTTTCCAACCACTTAGGATCACATGAAGACTTAAGCTACGTCTATACTGCCATATGACAGTTGCTTAAAGCCATTTGGTTCACCTTTCACCTATATTCTTTCACCCATTCTCTGTCTTTTACAGAAGTATCCAAAACAAACAGAAGCCATGTACTTTATCTGCTACAATCATATCCAGATTTGGCTTAATTTATCTTCTCTTTTTCACTTTCATGCTACATATATCACATCCAAGGAATCATTGCAACAGAATCAAACAGTACACTCAGATTCAGCACTGAATCTCTAAACCCATCACATCACAGGTAACAATACATCCACGTTATTGAATTAAATAGTATAAACTGGGAGAACCTACCTGCAGATTTTGTTTCTTTTTCTTTGGTTCAGTTTCCAATTCCAGCTCTCCCTTCTGGGCCACATGTTGCTTTAGCTTTTTTCTTTTTTCTGCCTTCTCTTTTTTTTCCCCGTTCATTTTCGGCATTCTAAAATAGAACTATTCTGTAAGGGAAACCATCAAACAGCAATCAGAACCTTTTTTTTTGTATTAAATGCCAGTCTCATATACACAGTTATACTATAATTACACCAGTACAAGAATTATTTGTGACTAACTATGCAATGCTTGTCTGCATTGAATTTCAATCAGTTTTGAAGAATTTTCACCATGTTTCCTTTAGCAATAGGTTATAGTTAAGCTACTGTAAAACTAGAATGTCATTCTCCTGTAGAAAACCCAACACCCATCGTCCTCTCAGGCCCCATTGTGGAAAGTGCTTCACTGACCCTCCTGGTAGTAATCCCCTGTAACTGATGCTGTGCTTTCTGCAGGTTATAACACACCACACAGAACTGTTTGATCAGTTGTCTACCTCAGATAACACCAATGAGACTTCTTGCTTCTCAAAATATATTGTGTTAGTTGTGTCACTATTATACATACCTGTGCACACACATACCCTGAAGCAAAAAATAAGCCTACTTGATTACAAAACAGATAGTTTTAAACCATCACTTCCATTTAAACTGCAAGTTGTCCTGTTTTCATATGGATTAATGCAGAAAAATCATGCCTAAAAGAATTATGCCTCACAAGTTTTATCTTTCATTTCACACTGACATAAGGGCAAATGCAGATAGGATTTGCACACAACCTGCTTCTGAAACCAGGTCTAGTTGTTATTTCTCTGATAGAAAATCGATTTACTTGGCTTTCAACAGCTGCCCCAACACAGTCACCTTCTGTGTAACAGCACAAACACAACAGTTAATCACAAATATTTAGCTTGAAACACACTCTGAAAGGCAGACCAACCAACAAACCCACTTTGGTCGGCAGCCATACAGCTGAACTCGCACAAACGATGGAACCACCTGCGCTGCCTGAGAGCAACAGGGACCCAAGTCCTCGACACTTCTGCCACAACGGCCCCTCAGGGAGCCATACTTCGGCCCAGGCCCAGGCCCACCACGGAGGCCAGCGCTTGGGAGGCACGTTGACTTCCCAGAGCCCTGCTCTTACTTTTCCTTTTACTGAGGAGTTAAGTCTTCGTGACTATAAAGTTTTTAAATGTAAGCAACGCGTTCTCAAGCGCAGCCACCAAAGCATCTTTCACGGGAGAAGCACCGTTCCTGTCCCGGCCCCAGCACCACCCACGAGCTCCTCCGCGGCGCACGGCCGGCACCGAGTTCCCCCCCTCTGCGCGGGTCGGGGACAGGCGGCTGCGGGACGAGAGAGGGGAGCCGCGCTGGGGGGCGGGAAGCACACCCCCCACACCCCCCAGTCACCGCCGCCGCGCCTGCGGCCGGGCCGCCCCGACCCTCCCACAGCCCCCACAGGGCAGGGAGACCCCCAGGGTTCCCGCTACTGCCCCCGCGGCCGTCGGACACCCGGCGGCGGCCCCATGAGGTGGGGGGACAGAACGCGCGACCTCCCCGCACCCCCTCCCACACGCACCTCTCAGACCCGCCTCCTCCGCACATTTAACTGAGCCCCACGCTTGGCGCCGCAGCCCGCCCCCTCCCTCTCACTGGCTACAAGGAGAGAACAGAGGCGTCTGGTTGGTCTGCGGCCTGCCAATCTATCAGAGGACCAATAGAAAGCCACGCTCGGACTTAAAACGCCCACCTGGAACACGCGTGCTGAGAAGTGCTCGGCCGGCTTTTGGAGGCGCGATGACGTCATCTTACTGCGCCCAGATCCGCCACGGCAGCCATTCCCGTCCCTCCCGCGCAGGGGCGGGGCCACAGACCTTGCCCCGCCCCCCGTTGCCTGGGTGATCCGCGCTGGGCTCAGGGACCCCCGGGCCTGGCGGGACCCCCCGCGCTGTCCGCGGAGGGCACCCGGTGGAAGGGCGGCCCCGCTGCTCCCACACAGCCCGGGCGCGGCTGGGCACAGCAGGCTCGCACCAGCCCTGTGGGTGCCGCGGCAGCTGCGGACAACGGTGGCGGTTCCTGAGCGCTCCGCGTCCGAGACCGGGTCACCTGCTGTCCTGATGGGGGCCGAGGGACGCGCTGGGAAGAGGCGAATGCTGCGGTTTGAGGGGGTGAGAAAACATCCGCTAGGACGAGGCTTCCAGGGAACAAACCGGTTTCCATTTTCTATAAATACCACGTGCACAAACATTTCCATTTGCCCTTGTTAATTTACGGGCAAGAATATTTGCCAGAAACGCACACACAGATGGAGCATTTTTTTCATGACAACCTGAAACAGGGGTTTTGCTTCCATTTGCTTTGACCCCAGTAGCAGCTGAGATGCTGGCTGTGGTAGCAGACGCTGGCACCGATGGGAAGAGGTAAACCTTCACGTCTGCTTCTTTCTCCTGTTCAAACCGGGGTCACACTTTCCTCTCCTTCCACCTCCTCCCCACACCGCAGGGGGCCATTCTGTCCCCAACCCATCGCTGCTGGGCTGGGCAGAGCCGCTCTGCTCCGGTCCACACTCTCACACACCAGTGTGAGCTGCTGCTCTCCACTGGAAACCCCTTCCCATACCACCAGTGGGGTGCACACATCATGTGGGAACGCATGGCTAGTTAGATATTATACAGAAAGATTCTAAGAGTCCTAGTACTGTAGCAATGCACTAGAGCCGAGTTATGGCGTTAGAGCACACGGGATAATCAGTAGGTGGTGGCATCTAAAATTAGAGTTGCAATTTAAGCGTTTGTTCCAATGCGAATAGGGAAAGCATGTTTTTTGTGTTTAGACTTGCTAAAATAATGGTTGTTTTATTACATATCCTATTGTGACATCCTGTGGTTAAACACAGTATTACAGATACTGTCAAATCACCTTTGACAATTGCATAAAATTAGACTATATGGAATTAGCAGTGCTAACTCATACCTGCATTATATATTCCATTTGGCCAACTACAGCCTTCCATATAGCTTTGACCTTCTCTAAAACTTCGCCTGGGTGTGAAGTAATCACACCAGGCCAAACATGAACATGGGATAAGACAGATATTTTGTTCTGTGTTGGCTAGAAATTGTTATCTCTGCCCTTTCTGATGAAAGACCTACAACTCAATACATTGATTCTTTACATATCCCTGTGAAGGACCATAAATCCACATTTCCTCTTTAGACAGGACTTGTTTCTCTCTGAAGAGGCTTAATGCCTAAAGTACAAGAGGCACACAAGTCTTTGCACAACTGCAGTACACCTCAAGGTTGTATAAAGCATACGCATTAACTTCACTTATGCTCACATCTCTTACAGTATTATCAAAGATTATTTTTCCCAGGTCAAGGAACACAACATCCTCTGCTATGCAGACTGCTCATCCTCCCACCTCAGCAGAACAGCATTGGACACTCATAGCTGCAGGTGATTCAGGGGACTGCAATTACCCTTCAGTTAGTCCTAAGCCAACACTGCAGCCCACCAGCCCCAGCGTGCAGAGAAATGGCTCCAATGACACATGAAATTGAGGTCTTGACCCCCTGACATCATCAGTAAGGCTTGGCATTTTTCTCACAATTAGTTGGTTGAGAGGTCTACTTAGATCCCAGCTGGGGAATTAGCATTGTTCATTAACAGCACATTTCCATTTCATCAACCTACAATATTTCAGGCCTCAAGCTAAGCAGCTGGATATTCATGCAGTCTTAAAGAGCCAAAATAACTGATCAAGATAATAGATGGAGCATATCTGTTACCTCTTCACTTGTTTAAGCTTTTCAGGATGACAAGAGTAGCCTCCCTAGACAGTGCTGTATTTTGTCCTCATTCTCATTACATAAGACACAAACAGTCAATGCTACTTTCACTGGCTTCCTTTTTCCCACAGATGCAAAAAAATAACAATGCAAAATTAGGTTTTTATCCAAGGGACAATAAATTATGAAGAATTATACTGTGCATGCCTCTGAATTACTTAGGGAGGACCTAGAAAAACTAGGTATGGCTTTATAAATCAAGTACTTCCAGTGACATTCAGAATCCAAGAGGCAGCTCATAAAAATTGTTTCACATTGATGTACACTGTTTGTCAAGCAGAAAGCTGCAGTACACCAGTCCATATCCAGAAGGATGGAGTCATATGACAGTAGTTTGTATTTCACACTTTCATCTTAGGAAACTCATAGTTCAGACTTAGCATGACCTAAGCAAAGTGTTTCATACTAAGTTTAGTCTTCCTCTAACACCACTCCCCAATTTCCCCCACCAATACTGTTTTCCATAGCATTAAAGCTCTTAATCCAAATATAGGAACAAACGAAGATGGCTTGGAAAGGGTGACAGTTTATTGAATGCATAAACAATATGATACAAAAATAAATTAATTGCATAGAAAATTTAGGAGCTATAAACAAGACTTTAAAGTAGACAGGTTTGATCCAGATGCGAAGAGCCTCTACTATCTGCATCTGAAAGACATAAGCATTGTAAGAGTTACACAGCTCAAACTTTCCATCAAGGAGACAGAACATGGCAGGGAAGGGCTTGGGCCATTTATTCAGATGCTTGCTGTGTTTTCCTCCTTCTGATTACACATTCTTCTAGAACTTGACCAAGCCTCACACTGAGCAGGTGGAAGACGAACCCGCTTGTTACAACAATTTGATGTTCTAATGTTTGTGTCTATATAGCTATTTTAATCACTACAGTACGGAGAAGTAAAGATTTACTTGTGCGGTCACAATCTCTCTACTGCATTCCCAACACCAATTAAAGGTCAACTACCAACTCTAGAACAGTTAGAGGTATGACAGGGACACTCCTACACTGTATTGACATAAGACTATTCTTAAACAGTGTTTGTCTTTTCTCCTTCTCCAGCTTATACCTGTTGTGCTGAAGACTCCCATTAGATGGCACTCCAATTGCTCCCGTTGACTTGAAGGCAGTTTGAGAGGCTCTCATCAGAGCTGCATATCTACAAAAGAAATACAACCGGGCTCAGCACTTCTTATGCACACTGCCAGTAGTTTCAGTCTTCCATCCAGTTTAATTATCTGCATTTGTCACACAAGTCTTACAGTCCTATTGCACAGAACAATGAAGGTACATCTCCCTGCAAGAGACATTTTTAATAAAGCTGAGTTTAAACTTAGCATGGCAGGGTACTGATTTTTCTTAGTTACTTCAATGTGCTGGGCAAAACTTCAGAATTCTAGTATTTAGATCCAGACCCCAATCAGTACTTGAGTGGGCCAGTTCCTAGTCTCAATTAGGAGACTGACACAGGTAAGCTTGGAAGAATTTTAGGGAAGCATTTGACAAGCTTTTATCTTGGCTCACAGACTTTCAGAAGTTAAGCCTGAAATACAAAGAAGAAGTAGTGACTGTGACTATTTTATTGATGTCACTAGTGGCTTACAGAATTCCCTATTGGTCTGAGCTCCCCACCAACCCGATACTAGCTCTGAAATTACAACTTGAGCTCAAAGTATCATAAATACAGCTTACCCTGCCTTGGAGGTGGAGTGACTGCTCGCTTTACAGTCATGATCCAGAGGATGCCGATGTTTTATGCAGAAGTTGCCACCACACTGTTCACAAACTACCTTCATCATCTCTTTCCTTCTGCAGCCTGGCTTTAAGCACTTGTTTGTGAAGATCTAAATAACAGAGGACATGAATTTGGCAATGCTGGCTTCCTTTCTGTGATCAGCTTCCCAAGTAAAGACCAAGCTGAAGCATAAATGCTCAAGCACCCTTAGAATCAAGACGAAACAGAGCAAGCTTCTGCACATCTGCTGTCAGAAAACCTAACTTCACAAGCATTAGGCAGACAGTTTAGACTTCAGCAGCAGTTTCCTTACCCTCTGCTTTTGCTGTGCTGGATTGTATTTGCAGCTCTTATCCATGTGGGCTCCAACCACAATATCTGGTATTTCCCCTTTCTGTATTGGGATGGGTGCATTACAGAGTGGACACACTGGAACCTGCACATTCTAAGAACATAAAACACAGATTAGAAGTCCAACTCAATTATTTTGCTGTCCTTCCCCTTCTCTTACCCATGGGTGATAGAAGTGTATTCACAAGTGGTTTACATTCTACTCATTTAGTAATGCTTTTAAAGATGTACTTCAAAGGCAACTGCAAATCATTATCCTAAAGTGTCAGACATGCTTTCCCAAATCAATTTGTAGCAACACATTTGGTAAGTTGACTTTAAATATGCTTCTAAGCTTTCTGAAATTACAGCCTTTGAACACCTCAAAGCCCAAGTATGGGCCAGAGATCAAAGTTTAGCTCCACATATTCTATTTATTTATTCTGTAGTTTCATATTTTCTGTCCTTTAGCTTAAAGGACCAGGGCTGCAAAAAGTTTTAGGCCACAATACATTGCTTAAAATATAAGGCACTCCTCTCTGGGAAGATGCTGTGTAAGTGAAACAAACTAGAATCTAATAGTACTGACCTCTGAAATTTTATGTTTCTGTATATTTGAAAATCAGCTCTATCATTAACTTATAACTTGTGGTTCTCACATCTGCTCCTATTAAAATCACATGTCAAGTTTCAGAGCAGCCTTTATACATGACTTGGCAATTTTGCAGTGTGAATCACTGACTTGCGTAAGAACTTACTTTCTTGTAGGCAGAGCTGCACTTGTGGTCATCATAACGGATGTGATCTTTACAGAATACTTCCCCACATGCATCACATTTCAGAGGAAGGAAGTCTGGGAGAAAAATTTAAAAAAGAAAACAGATTCTTATGGAGCAGAGCTAACAGCTGTAAGACTACTCATAAAAAACTACAAATAAATTCTAAAGCAAATATTTTTTGCCTAGTCACAATCCAGTTACATCTAGAGGAAGTATGTAATTCTCCACAAATGTTAAAACTAAAAAAAAAAAGTAAGAGTGATGTTTTCCCTCTTTTTATCCACAAACAGTTGTAAATACGTCAGAAGCTCCTTGAATACAGAACCTCTAGCGAGGCATTAGTCAAGAGCTAGGAGTTGAAGTACAAATCCAAAGCCCCGGCTCAAAAATCTTTTTATTCTTTAAAAACCATCCCTTAACAGTTTAACAACATACAAGAACAAAATACACCGGGCTCAACTGTCACCCCGCTACCAGACCTATTTAGGGGGATCACAGAAGCCGCACTGGTACCCGCTACTAACCACAGCACCCTCCTGCAGGGGCGGGGTGCAGGATTTGGGCCCCCCAGCACAGGACCTACCGCCCCTTACGAGTGCCAGCCGGCGGGGTGCTGGGGGAAGGTGCGAACTCGGGGTCCCGATCCCCCCCGCCCCGCCTTACCCAGCTGCCTGCAGGCGCGCTCCGAGCAGTGCCGGCCCAGCCCCGGGAGCTCCATGGCGGCCAAACAACGGGGCCTTCCCCACGGGGGCGCAGGGCGGCCGCCGCCGCCTTTATGCGCCTCCCGCTGACTCACCCGCGCGCACGTGCTGAGTCACGCTCCGGCCCGCCCCGGCCACCGCGGATGACGTCACGGCGGGACGAGCCAATAGTGACCCCCGCCCTCCGTCGCCGTCTGCTGCGTGTTCTCGGCGCTCGGCCAATCAGCGGCCGGGGGCGTGCTGAGTCATGCTGCGGGGGCGGGGCCGGGGCGGGGCCGAGCTAGGAGTGGGTCGGCGGGAAGGGAGAGGGGAGGGTGCGGAGGTGAGCTGAGGGTGGGGGCGCGGCGCGGCGCGGTGCGGTGCTGAAGACAGGGGCCTCTCCAGCTTCCCCAGGGGATGCAGCCGCAGGCCACAAGCAGTCCTGCAGCTGTGAGTACCGTGTTGTACGGGCGCTCCACGGGGCGGGAGTGCAGGGCTGTCCTGGCTGCGGGACACGTCTCAAATAAGGGCACGTGGGAGAGTGACCCAGAAAAACCCATGTCGGACTGGTTCACTCCAGAGGACACTACAGCATCTCAGCCCTTTGCCTTTTACATTTCATTTTTTCACCAGGGTTTAGGCTGTGGCACCATCCCTCTGGACTGTGATGCTTCACTCATGTTATTTCCAAACTTTATAATAAATCCAGAGAGCTCGGTGACAGAGGCTGTTCTCATCGCAGCAGGCTGATGCTCAGGGCCCCGCTGCAGGATTCAGCACGTGCTGACTGGTTTGGGTGGGCAAGCATCAGCTGCAGCTGTGGGTTTGCAGAAGTCAAATGGATAAAAAGTTTCCCTGCTGGTCTCTTTTTAAATGCTTATCTCACTTTAACAAGGCACCTCAAGATCAGGGTGTAGTTTAGAAATTTTGATCTTTGAGTGTGTGTAACAATATGGCTTCACACAGAGGAGGTGAGGACTATTGATTTAATGACATTTGTTACGGGATTGAGAAATGGACAAAATGTTGTTTTGCCTCTGGCCTCCCCAGAAAACACCTGACTTTCTCCTGTAGTACATGACTCAGATGCAGAGTGGAGCTATGAGATCGAAGAGGAGCTTTAGGAAGGCATGTAGTAACTGACTGCACAGGCTAATTTGTGCTGTCAAAGTCTGGGAATGGCATGTGCCACTCATCTGTCTTCCACGTCACCCTGCCACGCGGCATTCGCGTGACTCCTGCTGTGCGTGCCAGCTTACAGCCGGCCGCACCGATGTTACGGGCTTCCTGGCAGCACAGACCTGATGGGCTAAATGATATCATGTCATCAGCCAGATGTTCTTACCAGGCTATCCCACGCCTGGTAAGAACATCCTATTCCTGGATGGGTATTCCTGGACCCATAACATTACCCAAGGTCCTTCTTTAAAGCCCTTCTTTCAGAAAACAACTGCAATGACAGAGCACTAGCCTGCTGCAGGTCTTTGGTTTGCAAAGGGCTAACTCTGATTTTGTCTCCTGTGGCACTTGCTGCATGGGGTCTTCTCGGACAGCTGTGCCATGTCCATGCCAGGAGCACCCACAACCCCCCCCTGGGGGCACCCGGGGGGTGTGAGGTAGCCCCACCAGGAGATCCCAGTTCAGGTCTGGGAGCAGTGTGAAAGGCAGTGCTGTGCCGAGCGGACTGAGTCCTGTCCCTCTGCCCAGCATGGCTGTAGACACATAAACTTTGGAAACTGATGTGAGAAGAGACCTTCTGGGTCATTCAATTCAAGTCCCTATTAAATATATAACTACTACATGTAATCCCCTTCATAAACAAACCAAACCCGATGTTAAAAACTGTTTATTCCCATCAGAAGGCTGTCTCACAACCCCACTGCTCTCATGAAAAAAAGAGAGCTTCAAGTTTCTAGCATAAAATTTTTCCTGGCCATCTGCCTTCAAAGCAGTATTGTCCTTTGATTTACATAGTTTCTTTTCACTGTGTCTGTATAACCCGCAGCTGAAGGAAAGAAGCTTTGAATTGTGTAAGTTAGAGCCATCATTGTCTGGCTGCGTCCTAGAAGAGTGTTCTGCAGCAGTGGTGGATGTTTCCATCAGACATCACATTGTTCATCTGCTGATGGTCCCATCCCTGGGCAATGGCTGCCCTTCTCCTTGCCAGCAGAACCTACCTCTCAAGTCATATCTGATGCAAACCCTGGTGCTCTCAAGCCCAGGAAGTGCTTTAGCAGTCAGTACTCCTTTTAGCACAAAGACGTGTCTGGTACTTGAAAATACAGCCATGCAGCATTTTCCACCAGGTTCCTTTGGCCCATGACGTGTGATTGCAAGGATTTCCCTTGACTGAGCTGACCCAGCTACCTGATGTCTGCCAGGGCGGTGGGGGGCAGCCAGATCATGGCACACACCCCTACTTTTCTTGTTCTGATCTTGTTGGTTTTGACAGTTGGGAATGGGAGAGTGTTAAAAAGAAGGAGGAAACAGAAAAAAAAAATCCAAATATAAACAGTAATAGAAAGTTCAATTATACAAGATACTTGAAGACCTGTGCTTCATTATGCATCTATACATCAGCTCCATTGTACTATTTACACAACACTCAAGAATTCAGGAAGTGCAAAGAAAACCACATGCCCTACTGAGCTCACAGACTGATTTTTTTTTTCATATAAAGCACCTACCCAGCACCTAAGAGGAGTGGGACCCCAGTGATCTCCCCAGGAAGGCTTGCCAAAAAAACAGTGGGGCCAGCTAAGTGAAGAGGCTGGTGTCTTTGTTGGCTGGCTGATGCTGCGCTGGAGACTGGAGATCCGCTGCCAAAGGGATCATGTTTTATGGTGGGGAAGGGAGGAGTTTGCGTATGGATAACAACAGAAATGGCTCTGCGCAGATTAGATGCTCTTAAGGAAGACTGTAAATCCCAAGTCTAGAAACCCACATAGTACAGGCAGCCGTCTTAATAGAAACGAGGATTAGAAATTAGCTGAGGTCTTTAGTGATATTTTTAGAAGGTTGCTCCTGACAGGTTAGGCTGCTGAGAACCAGAGGCAAGTGCCGAACCCCATATTACCCGGGAAAGGATCACACAGTGCAGCGTGTGATTAGAGGCTGGCTAGCTTAGCGACAAGGGAGATAGGTGGGTTAGAACTGATTCGGGAGGAATTAGCAAAGGAAATTGCTTGAGAAGCAGAATTTGATTAGGGGCAGCCAACATGGATTTATGAAAGGAAAGCTATGTGTAACTAACTTGCTGGAGTCTGGGGGAGGTACCGTTCCTGGTAGCCTCCGGTGTGTTGGTTTTATATAACCTGATCTGCAAAGGGAAGGCCTGGCCATTGCTACCGGAGTGGTGACAGTGGCTGAGATGGATGGCGGTCACCTCCCTCCCCTGTCTCTGCACCATCTCTTTACCTCCTCTTTTCCCCTCCATCCCTTTTACTCCTTTTCTAGTTTTTTTAGTAGAGGAGGGCTATTGTTTTTTCCTTTGTCCTGGATTCTGCTCTTTGTCCTTCCCCTCCTCTCCCATGGGACCTGGGAATGCCTCTCGACAGTTCTGTAGGGGGTTAAACGCCACCATCCACCCCACCTCGACAGCACTATCTGCTTTAGGACCCACACTGCATCCTAAAGAGGGAATAAAACACAGCCTTCCTCAGCTTCACAAATGTTTGATCCTCCAAACAGGGCCCCAAGAGTTGGGGCTAGTTGAAGAAGGCTAGAATTGCTCTGCAGAAAACAGAAAATCCTCAAAGAGCCTCAGACCTGCACACCACTCCCCTCCAGTATGGCCTGTCCAGCCTGGTAGAGAACAAGCATGGAGGAGCAAAGGCCAAGTGAGACTTGACCCAGCTGAAGGGACCACCGTGCTGCCCAGAAGAGAGAGAAGAGGTCTTCAAAGACCTTCCCTGTCCCCTCTGTTGTGGCAGCTCTAATTGCATGGCTGGAGAAAGTCCTTGCTGCTTTTCAATGCTACAGCTGACATGATGGAAAACCCAAATGGGACAGCCTAAAGGTGGCTTTTTTTCCTCCTGTGCAGCCTGCCTGCTAGGTCAGGGCGACATTTGTGGGATGGCAGGGGATGCCTGTCCTGCATTGCTGCCAGCCACGGACAAGGCATGGATGGGGAGACAGGAATGTGTCTGGCTCCATCCTGTCTCTCAGGGCATGGTCTGTCCCCTTCCCACCAAGGTGTGTTATGACAGGCAGCACCGCACAGAGATGACCGTGGCCAAAACAGCTAGTTTATCCACCTCCTCTCTGTCTTGTGTGCTCCAGACTCCTCCCAGCCCTGTCTGAAAACCACGGACAAGTCCCCTGTCCCCAAAGTCCCCAGGGCCACCCCACTGGCCATGGTCCTCCCGGACCAGCCAGGAGCATCCTGCTTGCTGCTCCAGCTGCGGAGCCGCTGCTCCAGCATTAACGTTCAGGTGACTCCAGCCCACATTTGCCTCTTTAGGTCTCTGAACTCCAATCCCATCATCCTGCATTTTGGCTCATAATTTCGTGTCTCTTAAAACTGAATTTTATTTTTATTGCAATGACCCTGTGGTGCTGCCAGATCCCTCTGTGGACGAGACATGACATCTCCATTACATAGCTCAGATAAGTGTCTTAAAGAGACCACACACAAAGGAACCTAATGGTGCCTATTTTTATTAGGTTTATTACAGGAGGGGAAGTAAAGCAGTCCGATCTCCCCACAGGATACTCTGTTAACAGCAGCAGACAGAGAGGAGAGATCTGTGGAGGCGGATCAGTTTTCCAAGAATATTAGCTACTGCTGCTCTAAAATTAGAGTCTAGGGAGAGCAGACAGGTTGACATAATTGAAAGGGCTGTCTTATGGGATGACATAGTTAAACGAGCCCATGATCAGCTTTAGAGTGACAGCTCAGCGACTTCTCCTAATCCCCAAAGGAGCACTGAGGCTGTGATTTAACTAGTCCTGGATCTTATCTTGTGATGATGTCAATATTATTAGAACTCATTTCTAAAGAGGTGCCTCCAAAATCACTGTACATGAACCGACTGGTTTTACAGGCACGATTCTCCCGAAGCTTCACCCTGCAAAGCCCATAGTTGACAGAAACACTCCTCTGCTGCCCTTCTTACATACCCGATCCTGTGTCCGTGGGCAGGACTACAGGGGCAGACCCAGAAACAGGATTAAGAACCTCATTTCAGGCTGGAGCTGAAAAATGTCCTTGAGCTGCCCATTTTATTCAACATAATTTAATATCAAACACAAACTAACAAAGTTAGAGGTGAAATATAATAGCAGGAACCCCATAAAAAGTAACCTAATCTGTAAGATAAATAGACAACACTTTAGCCTGGGGAGATAGCAAATAAAAGAGAAATATGAGCAGAGTCGTTCTCAATTCATAAGTAACTTTAAAGAGAAATAATGAAGATGAGTTCTTTAACTTTTAATGTCCTAAGATCCTTCTCAACCAAAAAAAGAGACATTTTTAATGTTTTCCGCATACACTCTCACAAGGTGGATGTCCAGCCAAATGCCCTGGATCTTTCCCATGCAAGCAGATACCATCAGAAACAGGAATGCTTCAGAGGGGGCATCCTGCAATTCCTGACGGGGTGGAAGATATCGGAGATGGAGTTTCTCTGAACCCTTATGCTGATGGAGCCTCTCGCTTGCCTTCAGTGGCCACCTCCCACTGCCTTGTTTCAGGTGCAAAACTCAGAGCACCCACTGCCTTCATGGTGGCATTAGCTGACTGTTATTATTTTAAATTTTTTTAGCCATTTTTTGTTAGTGCCTACTTTAACTTCAAAGGCTGGGATTTTCCAAGCAGCCTAATGCATTTAGGCACCTAAATCCCATTGAGTTTCAAGTGCATATCAGCCCTTAGGCTCCTTGGCAAATCCTTGCTAAGTGCCTAAGGGCTCATCGCCGCAGCCACTGTTATGCTGCCGGATTTACACAGATACCATTATACCAGCATGAGCTCACTTCTTCGATAGAAGAGTCTCTTGTTTAAAACCCCTTTCCTAAATGACAAAGTAAACTGGAAAGGGCCTCCCCTGATGGTTATTTTCTGGTGATATATACCTGTACAAGAATGTTAAATTCTCTCCTTGGGTTATACTGAAAAAAACCTTTGCTTTGTAGACTGAACTTCAATTAGAGACCAAGTGCTCCTAATCTCCAGCTTTTGGCCCTCCAGGGGAAACTTCAGATTTGGTGTTTTAGAAGTAAAACCCACCATATCTCCCACTGCTTCTGATACCTCCTATGTCTCCAACTCCGTTTTAGAGCATCATTTTAGAAAGAGGAGGCTTCTCCTTCTTCATTATCAGCACGAACTGTGTAGGAGGAACAAACAATCAGCAGAATCGAGCCCTTTGCTTTGCTGTCTGGAAATGTCCCAGCCCAAAAGGAAAGAGCACACATGGCAGCCTAGCTGGCAGCAGGACAGGTACAGAGGGCATGTAGCTCCAAAAATGCTGCCTCAAAGGGTGGGAAACATTGTCACAGTCTTTCTAATAGTAGTGGAAAAATAAATCGCTTCAGGTGATTTCTGGTCACAGATCAAACACTAATGGCTTAGAATGTCGGCTGCCGATACCTAGCAGAAAACAGATTAGGGGAGACTCCCCTGGAATAACAACTGTCTTTTTGTTGAGTCCATACTGCAAATGGTACAAGAGGACCCAGTCCACGACTACCAAGCCCTCGATTTCCTAGGCACACCATGATGCCATCAATCAGCAAGGGAAGTTAGACCCCAAAATCCTTCTTATTCATTGCATTGATGGTCTCAAATTAGAACATTTCACTGAAAACTGAGACTCTATCCTTAATTACTTCAACTGATGATGATTTAACAGCAATGCCAAACTTCAGCATTGCCTTTCTTTTTTATATATATAGCTAAACAGCCATCCTTCTTTCCCATTTTGTAGCACTAAGACATAAACTTGAACCCTCGTAAGTGGGGTTTGATTCACACTCCAGGTACAGAAGGAGACCAAGCACATTTCTGGTATGGATGAGCAGGTCTCCTGTGGGTTAGCAGGGAAGAGTCGTCAGGGGAGTCCTCATAGAGCCTGGGAGCCAGAAGGAAAAGGACAGATCCAGGGAGGGAGTAGCTGAGCGGGGGAGGAGAGCCCCTTTACATATGGATCCTATAGTGGGAAGACAGCCCTAAAGAAATCATCTCCAAAACCGATGGCTCTGAGCTGGACAGCATGAGTTTGGGTCATACCCTGCTTTGCAGCTGCTACTTGGACTAGGGGGTAGGACAACAGTTTTGGATATTATTTCCCTTGTTTTCCAGAGTTGTCCCTCACCCGTGAGTCCCAACCACCCATTTACTGGTGGCCTTTACCAGCCCACGGTGCAGCCCACATCCTTAGGGGCACCAGGCAGCCCTGGGAGGTGGCGGAGCACCGCAGGGTGATGCTCCCCTTGGAAAGATGTCCATCTCACAAGGACAAGGACGCGTGACACTCAGAGCTGCGTGCCACGAGGTGGCACCATGTCACTGCTAACTCACACGGTGGGGTCACCTCTGCGGCCTCGCAGCTTCTGCAGGACCCTGCTCACCTGGCAGGCCTTGGGCCTCCAGTCAGCCCCATTGTTAAAATCTCCCCACTTAGCCTTTTTTTTTAAGTAACTGGTCAGCCCTCCCTTCTGGAAGTTGGGGGAAGAGGTAGTGCCACTACCCTGTCCTGTGGAGCATCCTCCCAGCAGGACCACTCACCTGTGAGAGCCCTTGGCATTTCCTGCAGAAATCTGGTCACCCTACAGCCAAGGGCACAACGTTTGCAGAGCCGTGGTGCTGTCTCCCACTGGTTACAGCTCTCCTCAGGGCTGTCCTGGGCTCCTGTCCCTGCTGTCACAGTCATTTGTTGGCACTTGAGAGACATCAGTGTCATGGTGGTGGTTGTGCCTGGCTGGTGGCTGCTGACCTGCCAGCCTGCACTGGCTGTGACCCCACCCTCCAGGGACCTGCATGCAGGAGAGTTTGTTTCTCACATAGAGCTTGATCAGGTCAAGGTAGGGAGGGTTCAGGGGAGCCTATATCCCTGAGAAGCTTTCAACTTCATGCCTTGGCACATTCAGATTGCCTCTGTCTTGGAAGCACCAGTGCAGAAAAGAAATGCAGTGGGTGATGGTCCCCAACCCAAAAAACTTGCCCAGCACTTAGTTAGTCCTTGATTAGGCTCCAGAGCTCCTGATTGCTGGGTTTCCACAGCCTAACCCAGTCCTTGGGGTCCTTCAGCAAAGCCCTGCAGGTAAATGCCCTGTTCTGCTTTGGGGGGGGGTACAGCCCCAGGACCTGCCTGCCCCCACCACCTTCCCTGAGCTCTGCTGACACAGACCAAGTGTTGGCATCAGTGGGACTGACTGCTCAGATGTTCCATGGTAAAAACAGATGAACTGCTGCACCCGAGTACCACATAGTGAAGGAAGCACAAGTACAAGCTATAGGAACCCATTAGCAGAAAATTCCCCAATGGAGGAGAGTTTCTGCACATGCCAAGGGAGCTCCAAGTAGCTCCTTCTGCTCTTGCTTTAGAGCATGGAGCAACCAGCCAAAAAAAAAAAAATACACTTCTTTCTGAAGAGGAAACAGAGGGAGCTGCTCAAAGGGAGCTCTCCTGCATCAGTTCGCTGTCCCTGGCAGTGCGCTCAGCGCTGTAATAGAGAGACTGGTAATACCTACATTATTCCTGACACAACGCTTTGCAGCGGAACAATACATTTGCCAATTCAATTTATTCAAACAAGTTCCCTGGGAAGACAGCAAAGCAAATCCAGGTGGCAATTACCGAATTCAGACTCTGCCCTGGACTTGGGGAAACAAAGGGGCAAGATATGAGAGAAATAGCAAGTTCTGCTGGAAATCCCACAACTGCAGAATCCTAAGAGCTTTTAATCACGTGCTTGCTGGTATTCAGCTGAAAAACCCCTGTGTCATTGGGCAAGGAGACAGAGCAGCATTGCAATTGCTCTGCTGTAGCATTTAGCACTTTGGAATATCTTTGCTACAAAAATTAAATGCTTTTTTGTTTTCTTTTGAAGGCACAGCAGTATTTGGGCTCCACGGCCCATTGCAGTGACATGTAATTGAAGAATAAGTACATTCAATAGCTACTGAGACTGACAGTGTTGCAAGTCCCGCTGTGTTGCATACTGTCTAACTGTACTCCAGACAGACAGGGTGGAGATTGCCTACAAGCTCAGATGAACTGTCTAACCAGTTCAGAGCTTGATTAGACACCTTCAGCCATGTGCTGAGTCTCATCAGATCCGAGACACTATTTCCCAGCGCATCAGCACGCACACAAGCCCACAGCCTAGCACTGGTCCCCGTGCCCAGGACACAGCTCCAACAGCAGCCTCCTGCATGGCTGGAGGGAGAGAAAAACCTGCTGGGAACCTCCACTTTAGCTCTGGATGTGCAGGAAGGGAACTTCTGTTGCAGAAGCACAGCTATGGAAAATTTCCTCTTACTAAAGCCTGCAAACCCCACAGCATCTGCTTCCCATATCCCGTTCGCAGTCATGGGGTGAGCCCCTCCAGATCACATTTCATCTCCCCATCCCCACACCTCCAGCCCCTTGGCAGCTGTAGCTCCTCTCCCAGCAAAGCAGTTACACCAGGGATGAATTTGGCCCCAGATGTAGAATTAGGTTAAGCCAAAAGGTGGCAGCATCTTATTCAGTATCGATTTTGCATGAATATTTCTCCTATTAGCCATTTTTCTTTCTAATCATAGAATGTAAGTTTGTAAATTACAGAGGTGGAGAGTAAATGTATTGCAACCTCTGACAAATTGATATTTTTTCAGCAATGGTAAACTTTTTCTGATGGCAGATAATTGAAGGGAGCAAGCGTCAGATAAAATTCATAAAGATTTGGACCTACTGGAATAAGACAAATGATATTTAATGTTCAGAGTTGTAAAGTAATTACCCTGGGCTCCAATATAATAAATACATAGACACAGTAAATGGCGTTTGGCTGACCAGGTGCCTTTGATGCAGTGCTGTGCAGGGCCCTGTGGCAGCCAGAGGGATAGAGAGGGGACAGCCCTCTCTACCCCATGGGCACGTCTTGGGTTGGCATCACCCCCAGAAATGCACTTCCTCAGAGGAAGGAAGGAGCTGCCTGCCATGCCCACAGCAGAGCCCTGTGGCCCCAAGACCTGCTGCTGTGTGTGCAACCAGGGAGTCATCATCGCCCACAGCCCTTCTACATTTCTAAAGGCACTAGAAGCCTTTGGGCACCCAGCTCCACCCGTACCTCTCAGCAGTGATCAGCTGGTGCAGGTTCCCCAGCAGACCCACAGCCTCCTGTTCTCACACTCCAGCCAGCAGACATCACCACCTTACATTGATCTCTTTCACCAGCATCCAGGAGAGCAGCTGGCAGCTAACAAAAAGAAGAGTGAGCCAGTCCCTGGGGTGGTTACTGCCCTTTACCCAGGGGGGACTGACCCCTGTGGGGATGGGCATCCCAACCAGAGCCTGATGCCACTGTCACGGAGCAGCAGCACAGTCTCCCACCTCAGGGGGAAGTTGCAGAGAGACTACAACACTCAAACCTAGAAGATACTAGCCTTCACCTAGCTGCATCTCCATTTGCACCAGCTGGGAAAGATCAGGAGATCATTCTCTTATACTGAGGAACCACTTTGTCGTCCCTTTTATAGCCCTGCCTCAGTCAGCCCTGTGATGGACCCTTCACCTGTGAAGTCATCTTCGTTGTATGCAGCATCTCACTGTGCTTCTAGGCACATCCAGATCTCACACACAATGGAAAAAAAACCAACAAAAAAACAAAAAAAACCCAACAAAAACGGAAAAAAAACCCCAACAAACGTGGCAGTGTCCTATCCCACTTTTCAAAGAAGGATGTCAGTGCAAGCTTCCCTGGCAAGATAAGTGCAGTGTTGAAATGCTTTTAATCAGGCACCTAACGTCAGCGACTGTTTGGCAAGCACATCCCAGCCACCCCAACGGTCAGGAAGAAAATGTGCTCAAACACACACCGAGCTGGGAGGTCCCAACCCAGCCCTTCTTCAGGGCTCCTCAAACACCATCTCTGAGCAGCTGCCAGGAAACCATAAACCAACAACAGGCCTTGTTCCTGCTCCACCACCAGTACTCCTACTGCTAATGTGCCTCTGCCTCTTTGAAGAAGTTGCTTAGAAATTCAGCAGCAATTATGCAAGCTTTAGTATTAAAAAATGCACGTGGATCTGAAAGCAAATATGAAGCTGCTGCTGTAACGCTAGCTTTAAGCTGTCTACAGTCCCTAGAAATTCTCAGTGGGATGTTTGAGAAGGATGCATATGTGTTGACAACATTAAATGATCCATGGCTCAAGGACAGAATTGAAACCATACATCTACTTCATACAGGCACTGATCACTGGGAGAGTGTTTTTCTTAAACTAACCACGGAAGGCCAGGAACCTCATCCTCCCCAGAAAGGCAGGGATGGTTTGGGGAACAGAAGGTGCACACACGCTCGTACCTCATCCCGGTGTGTAACAGAGCTCCAGTGAAAAGGGAGAGACACATGGATGCCATCAGCAGGAAAAATGTTATTGTGGCTGCACCATCTTTGAGGGAAATTGAGCATGTCACTTCGGTGCATCACCCTCTTCTCATCACCTCCCAAAGAGGCAGCGCTGCTTGCACACATCCGTGCAACATCTGGCGAGAGGGTGAGGAGGGGCAGGATGCTGCGAGATTCGCTGGGGTGAAAATTTGCCTATTCTGCATTACGTGCCCCAGAGCACAGCCTTGGATGTCCGTGTGCCTCGGTGCCACCCGTGGCACTGCAGCAAGCTGAGAGAGCCGCCAGCAGTGAGTGCCTCCCTCTCAAAAGCTATAGCCTTTTCTATATGTGAAATTCCCAAGGACAAGGAAAAACTGGCAGACAACAAGGAGGATTAGGTGGTTCCCCAAGGAACACAAGAACCACTGCAAGATTGTATCGTTGCCCATTTTAGTGGGGTGATTAGGCAGTATTTGATGCTGGGAGGATGATTTCTGTTAGGCTATTTTGCAAGCGTTAGCCCAGCTACTAACAGTAGGTGGTGGGAAGTCATGTTTCCCTGGATGCAATAAAGCCAGACTCCTTGAGACTGCAGTCTCCTTGCCCCAAAATCCAGGCCTGCTGTGGCCAGCACCCTGCCCCAGGGAAACTCTCTCCTTGCTCTCCTGCCAAAAGCTGGTTGCTGATGCTTTCTGGTTCTTGCTGCTTTGCAGCACACTGCTGTGAGCTTCTCAGGGGAAACCTCCCTCCCTGGCTCTCCTGCTACTCCAACTCCATCACCCTGGTCCCTGATTCAGGTACTGGTTTCCATCATTTCAACTATTACCAAACTAAAGGGTATTTCTTTGCTCCCTCGTTTACGCTGAATGTTTATTTAATAGGCTGGCCAGCTTCAATTAGGTCTGTGATTACTCAGAGATGACAGCTCCAGCATAACAATGTTTACTCTCAAACTCTATCTCCAAGTGTAGCCTGTGATATATTTAAGGAGAAGGTATAAAACCATTAATGTTGAAATAGCTCTACCTATGGGAGTGAAGTTTCTTTTGAAATCCAAACAGCTGGCAACTGAATAAAAATGTACCAGGAATATCAAACCCCTTCACCTGGAGATTTAGTTACCCCTGTGAAAATCTCACATGGTTGAGTTCTCCAGATGTCTTTGCCTTATAACTGACTTGTGGAACTCCTTGCTACAGAATCTGTATTGTCTAAAATAAAGCTTAACAGCTGCAAGTGCATTTTCTGGTCTGTATTTGGACGAAACCCCTGGATGATTTGTTCATGAAGCACCGCAGCTGGTGGCTAGAAGTGCATCTTTGGGTCGGATGTGTCCCTAAGGCACTTGGGGTGCATAGGCAGGAGGATGTATAGCAAAAGGAATATCCAAAGCCATCGCCTTGACATGGTTTTACTTCTTGGAAAATATCAGTGGGTGTTCTTTGTCTCCCTGGCTCTGAAAATTGCATATTTATACCCCAGTCTATGCCCTGAAAGGGTCCCAGCCTGGCTGCCCTTACAAGCTTTGTACCCAAACTGTTAGCTGGGCAAGAGCTACACTACTACGGAGTGGAGGGAGAGGTGGCTGTGGGGTGGCTCAGAGGCAGAGGATGGCTTTCTTCATCCCACCACCCCCTGTCCATCCAAGGAGTCTGGACTGGCTGTGCAAAAGGGTCCCAAGGGGAGGATTCTGCCTCTCCTGTTGTATCTTACAGCAAAATCAGCTTCCATACATCCCTGCAGGTTAATCAGCTGCTTGGAGTCTAATTAGTGCCAAATACTCTGATCAAGAAGATGTGGCTGGATGTGAAGCCAGGCACACCAACAGCTGGGCACACCAGCCGGCTTGTGCATCTCCCACCCAGCACACAGCCCGGTCCTTCTCTGAGCCCTCCAGACCAACTGCGATGACCCCAGGCTGGCCATCGCCCTGGAGAGGGAATTGAAAGCAAAGGTTTGAGAAGGGATAGGAAACTTCCTGGATTTAATTCACTGAACTCTTTTGTTTCAACCACATTTAATATCTTAGAAATTACGAGTCGCGGGGACCTGAGTGAGCCGAAGGAGAAGGCGTGATCTGTGAGGCCAATTAAGAGGCCGATGGCACATAGTGAAACGGGAGCCCCTCGGGGGAGACCAAGGTTACATAAATAAGTGTGTGAAGGAGCTGCACTGAATCTGCAGACACTCAGCCACTAGTGATGCCCCTTTGAATCTGGGAAAATTAAATATAAATAATAAATGTTTAACCACACAGCAAATAAATACAATGAGGCACCTTTAAAAATTATACTAATAAACAGCAAGCTGTTGTCCTTCTGCCCAGGGTGGCTGAGCATCTTCTGCATATCGGAGACAAAGAGCACAATGGAGGGGCTGTGTCTGGGGGGGCTCTGCTCAGCCAGTTTGTCTTCACCCCCAGTCTGCCATCCTTGCGATGAGCCCCAGGACAGCACAGAATAAAACACCCAGCAAAACTGGAAATAAAATAGTGCCAAGCTCACCTAGTGAATGTCAGGGCCCCTGGACCAGATGCAGCTCACCTCTGCCTGCGTGATCCCAATAGGCTGCTGCTGGGAACCCGGGAGCAGGATTAGGGCTTGGGTCTCAGAGGAGAAGCCCAGAGCCTCCTTGTGATGATACAAATGTTCAACGTGAGCTGTGAGGTCCCCAGAATTGCTCTGTGTCAGCTCTCACTTTACAATAAGAGCTCTGCTTCTCAGCTTCCCTGTTTTACTGCTTCCTTGGAAGAAGGGGAAGAATGAAATGGAGATATAAAAAATAAAGGGGTCATTTATAGTTAAGCACATTAGGGTGGGAGTGAGAGAATAAAGCAGTGAGAATGGCTCAGCTGGGGGCCTGCAGGGACTTGTTCTCTGGTACTGGCACGGTCTTTACTAGGTCGCTTGAACCTTTTGCGCTCTGCTGCAAAGCTCAGACCTGGGCCATATATCACCAGACTTGCTGTGGTGTGCTGCAGATAAGCTCCTAACTATCCCCAAACCCAGGTTTCTCCCACTTGTGCCAGGAGTTACAGTTTATGGGTGACTTTTATAGGTGGCCAAAGCAACCAGTGCAAACCCAAGGGGTGCTGGGCAGTGCAGCAAAGAGCATGGGATTAAATGCCTATCGAGTCCCTTTCCTATGATGTAATTTCTTTTCTCCCCAAATTCCACAGGGAAGGAGCAGGGCAAAAGGCCTTCCTTGCTATGATTATACATTCCCGGGCAGTTTAATTATAGTCTTCAGCTTCTTAAACACTTGTGCAACAAACCCACAGAGAGCTGCCATCCCACTATAGTTAGTTATCAGATTCTTTTCTTCCCAGCCCCCGGGATTTGGTTCCACATTTACTAGGTCACTGGAGCCAAACTCTCCTTGGGGCTACGCTGGCTGTCACTGGGGAGCTGTGCCAGAGCTAAATGTGTCCCTCAAGTTGGGTTGACTCAGTGGCAGTTGTCACTCTTTGGGTTTCTTTAGACCTGTGGCCTCTGACCACCTCCGGTTTTGATGAGCCTCTGTGCCTGCACTGAGCCCCCACATCTCACTGGCCTCTAACGGCTTCAGATTCCCACTTATAAGCAGCTGTAACCTGCTCTTAACAAAATCCAGGTCCTGGACATGCCACCATGTGTAGGAAGCACCCAATTCTGGTGACAGATATAGTACCCAGAGCTCAGTGCTGGTTTTATCACTTGAGCACAGGCACAAATATTCTCCAGCCTTTACATCCTTTCTCCGTTTTGACTCATGACTTCATTAGACTAATTTGTTTCCAGGTTGGAGGATGAATAATGAGCCTCAGCCTGTGGATGCATAATTAAGTTTTGAAGTAAATGTTTTTATCTAACCTTGTTTTCATTTTTATCCTCAGTACCTGAATTACAAGTTAGAGATTTAGGGCAGCAGGTTTGCCTTCACATTAAACCCAGACCTGTACACCCACACGAGGTGCAACTGTGCTTTGCCATCTCCCAGAACAGTGCCCAACAGTGACACCACAGGGTGCTGTTTCAGACAAGTCTAGTCATCGGGGATGCTAAGGAAAAGAGAAATAGTTAATAACAAAATGACTTTTCCCCTGGTCCCTGGTCCGTGCAGGGTCTGTACGCTGATAACTCCTCCCCGGTGGGATGGCACATCCCAACAGCAAAGGTCACCTGGAACATCTTGATGGTTCCCACAATCCTGCTGCATTTCCTAATGTGGTACCCAAACTCCATCTGACTTTTTTCAGTCCCCTCAGATGTAGGTGGCTTTGTTTTTACAGTTATATTACATGCTTGCAGATTCCTCAGACTGTCCCTGTCCCCCTGTGCCCTGCAAGTGCCTCCTCAGCATTACTTGGCCATTAAGGTCTCCGTGCCCTGGGTCTCTCTGCTTGCCGGTGATTTTCTCCAGCCTTCCTGTTGTTCTTTTCAGCGCTGCAGGGTTTCTGTCAGGCTTTTCCACTGATCTTTTTGGCCTCTTACTGCTTCTACAATTGTCAAGAGGGTTTTCCATAATTCCCTGTCTACAGGGGTGGTTTTAGGGATAAGAAACCAGAGCAATTGCTCGGTACCTAAAGGATGCTCTCCGGGCTAAGGTAGGGAGCAGAGCACATCTCTCAGCCTCCCCTCCTACCCCGGCTGGGAGCCGAAGCGCTGCAATGGCAGGCAAGGAGCCCGAGCAGGTACTTAGTACAAATGTTAATAGCGTCATTGTTTATACTGTAGGATTGGAAAGGGTCTCCTGGGTCATCTGGGGCATTGCCCTTCAGTAACTCAGTCCGTACTCAAACTATCCCAAGGGTATTTTTAGTCGATTCATGAATCCTTTTAGGAATTCGGCCCGGCGACCTCAGTCAGCAAACTATTCTTTTGCCTAATTGACTTCAGTTTCTGCATGCCCTGTTTTAATGCCGCCTTTAAAGTTTGAGGCTTTTTCTTCCTCTCACAGTGTCATCCACTGCTCAATTTCAGTAGCTTTCTTTTCCTCTTCCTACTTTTTTAATCTGCATTACAGTTGCTTCTGCGGCGCTTGCTGGCATGGTGAGATGGGCTCCACAAGGAAATGTTGTGCATGGACTAGACAAGGTGACAAGGGGGGGAGTGTGGGGTGTGGGGTGTGACCCAAAGGGTCACCTTTACCCACATAAACCTCCAGCAGCAGAGCTGGGAACAGTCACAGGGGCAGGCTACCTCTCATCTCCCATCACGCTGGCTGCAGCTGAGCAGCTGTTTGGAGGGTCCCCGTTTTCCTTGATGTCTTCGACTTTAACTGCTATCAAAATAACAACAGACGGTGAAGGAAAAGAGAATTAAACAGTGGGGTTTGTCACCAATTTTTTCTCAGTTGTTAGTATTCTTCTATTTAGATCCACTGCTCTGTGCCATGTCATCACTGCATCATTATTTGCAACAAAGCCAATTTTGAGCATGTCACGAGGAAAATTTTTGAGGCAAGGTTGCAGGAAAGGCAATAAATACACAAGTCAAGGTGCTGCTACCAACATGTATCACCCAGCTGAAGAGGTTGCATGCCTACACTCACCCTCGCTGCCCAGGGTCACTGTCCCTGCAGACCTGCCTGCTGTTGGCTTGTTGGTTGTTCCCTAACCAGCCTCATCAGCATGAGCTGAAGTTAAACATGAAGCTTTTGTTAATCTGACCAGATCCATTCAGTGTAGGTTATGGAGTATCCTCAGCAGCACACACAGAGGGGTGTAACCTCCAACATGGGGTAGCATGTGGCAATAACACTTCTGCTGGCAGTGGCCCCTTGTCGTGGTTTAACCCCAGCTGGCAATTAAGCACCACACAGCCGCTTTCTCACTCCCTTCCCCAATGGGATAAGGGAAAAAATTGGGGAAAAAAAAAAAAAAGGAAAACTCATGGGTTGAGATAAAGACAGTTTAATGTGACAAAAAAAGAATGGGGGGGGGGGAATTAAATAATGATAATAATATAATACACAAAACAAGTGATGCACAATACAATTGCCCACTATTTGCTGACCAATGCCAAGCCAGTCTCTGAATCATGGTGTCTCCTAGCCAGTCCCCCAGTTTATATACTGGGCATGATGTCATATGGTATGGAATACCCCTTTGGGTCAGCTGTCTTGGCCGTGTCCCCTCCCAGCTTCTTGTGCACTCCCAGCCTCCGCTGGCAGGGCAGTACGAGAAGCTGAAAAGTCCTTGAGTTGGTACGAACACTGCTTAGCAACAACTGAAACATCAGTGTGTTATCATCAGTCTTCTCATCCTAAATACAAAACACAGCATTACACCAGCTACTAGGAAGAAAATTAACTTTATTCCAATTGAAACCAAGACACCTCTCATTGGCCTGTTCTCCATCTGTTTTCCTTTCCGTCTTCTCCAGTTTTGGTGAAAGGGAAAAATTTCACATCTCCCTGTGATTCACAGCTTTGATTCAGCTGCAAACTTGGCAGAGGATTTACCCTGGGAATGGCTTTGTGTGTGCAACTTTTCTGTAGGAAGAGACAAGGAAGGAGGAAGCCTGGAGCAAGGAATCTGAGCTAGCTGGGCAGACCCGAGCTTGAATGACCAGTCTGGGGCTTGAATGACCTACACGAATCCTTGGGATCAGCCAGACAGAATTTCTTTTAAATAAACTATGTAAAAGTGCAAGCTTCAGAAAACAATTTCCTTTTTTCTCAGGAATGCTACATTTTAGAGAAAAAATAACTGTAAAATGAAGACGGTCTGATTTGATGAAGTCAGCAGAGCTGTAGGCAGGACGAAGACCATGCTCTCCACATCAGTCTCCAATTCATCATCAGAGCCAGCTGGTAAATATTTGCTTCTTCTAGTGATCAGCTGAAAGGTTCCTCCATTCCCACAATACTATTATCTTTGCAAATTGCTTTTATTCTAGTGAAAAGCAAAAACCTAAATCCTGACTGTTTTTAATTGAAAACAAAGAGGGGAAAAAAAGGAAAAAGCTTTAACAACAATAAAAGCATGGACTGTAGTTAATAAGTACTTTCTAATTTTCTACCAAATAGTTTGATTCTTTAAAAAACCCCTCTGCTAAGAGAGTATTTTTGCATAACAGTATCTATCCCCTGCTTGGCAAATTGATCATACCAAGTGGATTAACAGGGCAGAGGTGAGCAGGTCTTAAGCCTTCCTCCTTCTCCATCAGAGACTGAAGACTTTGCAATGCCCCATGATTCAACCATGATTTGGGGTTTTTGCATGGGACTAGACGTCCCAAGGCAAACCAGGGGGTGCATGGGTGGATCTAGGTCGTTCCAGCAACTCATAACATTAGGGAAAACAAATCAGGATGAGTGAGGTTTAGCACCAAGACAGTCCTGGGACCTCCATCCTTGGGGGATGCTCAGCTCCACTGCATGAGGCCATGGACAGTCTGGCTTGAC